>NW_025945599.1:114208-274070 GCF_000764305.2 Hyalella azteca
AACGTGTATCGGGCAGATTTATGATTAAAGCGAAAAGCACACAACACACGAATTTTGGAAATTTGATGGTGAACGTACAGCCCGACCCACGTTTTTTGGGGCGAGCCACAATTTATTTTCTACTTTTTAGTCCACAAGAAAAACGTGTTTTTTTAAAAAGTTTTTTTTAAGTATTTTATTTGGAATCAGTTCATTTTTAATTTCCTCAATAACTCAAGATTTAAACCAATTTCTGAAGTATGATTATGCTGGTAGATATCCATGATACTTTACTGGTCTACTTATAGGACTCAAAAATGAACTTGAGGGAGAGTCTAAAATAAAATACTTAAAAAACTTTTAAAACAAACACGTTTTTCTTATGGACTAAAAAGTAGAAAATAAATTATGGCTCACCCCAAAAAAATGTGTGTCGGGCAAATTTATGATTAAAACGAAAAGCACACAACACACGAATTTTGATGGTGAACGTACAGCCCGACCCACGTTTTTTTGGGGCAAGCCATAATTTATTTTCTACTTTTTAGTCCACAAGAAAAACGTGTTTGTTTTAAAAGTTTTTTTAAGTATTTTATTTTCTACTTTTTAGTCCACAAGAAAAACGATTAAGATTTGATTAAGTATGACTTGACATACGTATCGATGATACGCAGCGCCAGCGCCTGCTCGTCTATAACGTGAGCGCCCGCACGTAATACTATATATATACTATATATACTTTACTCAATTAAGCTAATTTAGGTCTCAAATTACTAGTTTTTATGATTGTATCTGAAATTGTTAGGCAAAAATAGCCTGCATGCCGAATTTCAGATCTCTAGAGCAACCAGAAGTGGGCTAATTTTCATTGTCAATGTTAACAACAAACAAACAAACATGAAGCTAAGCTAAGAAAAACATGTTAATAAAAACTCTCTGCTTTGTCACAATGCAAAAAAAAAATTTCACTTTGAAGTTCGGAGTCACTCCGAACTTCAAAGTGAATTTTTTTTTAATTTATAATCTTCCAGCACAATTGCCGATTGTGCACTGTTGTTAATAATAAGATAGATAGCACATAATTTCTCTAGTCCAGCATAAATCTCACAACTTCACAAATCACAACTCTGGTTGCAGCTTGAAAGTTAGATATACCTACTTATTCTGTGCTTGAATAGTTGAATGCAGATAAACAAAAAAAAGATAAAATAACTTTCATGGACCAAAAATAACTAGTCTGACTTTTTGAGGATTGAGTCTTACCTGACATCCCCAAATTTCCAACTAGCCTACTGAACTTGAACTACCCTACACAACTACTACTACAGTAACTGAGTAAGTACAGATGCAGCATATAATTTATGTCATGTGATGATACTCAGCAGTGATTATTAATCTGTACTCAGATGATCAGATCAACCATTTGTACTGTTCTCGTGTGGACCCATCAATCATCAATGCCATAACAATTGATGGAATTGATGGCCACTAGCCTGCCTAGGCACTAGGCAGTAGGCATGCCGCATGCACTATCTGACTAGCCCACGTCCTGCTTTAATCAGGATAGGCTTACCTACCTAGGTTTTCAGCAAGGGACAACTGAAATAGCCCAGCATTGCCCAATACCAGCATAATTTTCATACAGCATACTTCACCCCAAGCGCGAGCATGCTGCAGACTACAGAGCATATTAGCCAACATGATTACTTGCTGAAAGTCACAGGGACCATTCTGGACCAAACCCCTTCATGGATGTAAACCAGCAAGCCAATGAGCTGCAGGCCACCAAAACAATGGTTGTAACCCACACGCTAAACTCCAAAATATTTCTATTCCATGCAGCCTAGCCCCTTCCCCACTTTTAATAAAGAACGCCCTGCGCCACAGTGCTATCAGTACACTGCTACCTCTCCACTCTCCAGCCTGTCCGTTCTTCTAAAGGCTATTCCCCTGCCTCTCCATTCTTTTGGATTCTAAACCTCCATGCTTACCCCCTGCTGACTGCTCCCCCTCCTTTTGCTTTTGGTACCAGCTTACGGAAGAATTCTAACCTAACCCTTTTGCGGAAATGTGGAGAGAAGGGGGTAAGTGTGGAGGAAGAAGATGCTGGTGAGTGCCAGGGCTGGGGCCGCTGGGCTAAGTGGGCTTATGCCTACGAAGTGGCTCAAGTGGGTAAATGATGCGACAGTCCGGTGCATGGCCGCATAGTGGCAAAGCAGAGAGTATTTTAGACTTTCCCTCAAGTTCATTTTTGAGTCCTATAACTTATAAGTAGACCAGTAAACTGAGTAAAGTATCCTGGATACCAGCATTATCATACATGATAAATTGGTTTAAATCTGGAGTCAATGAGGAAATTAAAAAAGAACTGATTCTAAAAATTTCTGGTTTGTCACTAGGCTATGCAGGGCCGTTCCCATCATGGTGCCAATCCATAGGTTATTCAAAAGAACCTGTTCTTATGTCATTTTGAACCGATCAACACTTCTTTATGGACCGATCGTAAAACACACCTTCACCGGCAAAAGCTTTCACACTTCTGAAGAAGGTGAGCATATTGATTTATTACTATCAATTTCGAAACTCCACATATTTCTAAAGGGAGTTGTGATGAGACCATGGGGATGGGGCCAGGGGTCGAACTGTTGAGTTTAGACCATTACAACTTGCAAGAGGGGCCCAAGGGCCAAGGGCATGGGGCCTTGTGAAGGGTTAAGACCGACGCACGGCGGTGGACCGATAAGTACTCACAATGATTCCCTGCCACCATGGTTCCCATTTATGGCAGTCCCAGTCTGCTGCAGTCTGCGGACCCTGTGGCTCATAGTGGCAAACCAGAGCTTTTTTAGAATCAGATGATTTTTAATTTCCTCATTTCCTCAAGATTTAAACCAATTTTCTAGGTATGAAAATGCTGATATCCATGATACTTTACTGGTCTACTTATAGTATTCAAAAGTGAACTTGAGGGAGAGTCTAAAAATCTCTCTGCTTTGTCACTATGCTGTGGCTTAAGGCATTTGTAAGAAGTGATGGTATGGGCTTAAATCATTGGTGTTGAGTGTAGACTGTAGGAGCTAGGCCTATTAGGCATAATCCGTTTGGAGTATCAGCTTGTGGGCTGAGCCGCTTAGGCATTGCTTGTTTCAAGCTGGTGTGGCAAGATGAGGCAAGTAAGAACAGCTGCATAGGTGTTACCGACTTACCGTCATACCGTGTTAGGCTGACTAGGTATTCCTATTGCACGTGGAGGGTTGGCATTGGGATTGGCTCTTGGGCTGATTTAAGAGTAAAATTTTCGGGGTACAGCAGCGCTCTCTGCAACTGACATGAACTTTGAGGAAGCCAATAAATTTTTGCACGATAAACAAACATATTAAAGGGTTCATGGTGAATAATATGTCTAATCTACAAATCTAAAAAAATTTACGAGGATAACTTTACGCAATAATCAGCTCGCCAGAAGTAAATTAATCAGGAGTACAAACGAGGTGCGAGGATATAGGCTACCTGGACTGGAAGCTGGAAAACTTTTAGTTAAGCTGATGAACTATGCAGTATGCAGCAAAAAGACGGAACTAACTTCAACCTAACACAAACATCATTACACTGCTTTTCTCAATTCAAGCCCTTAAAATAATCAAACTAGTTCCAAAAAATCCTCCCAGAGAATTTTATAACTGAGACAGTCGCGCAGTTAACTTGCAATGTTTTCAATTTGACCGGACTTACATCCCGAAACGAACCAGCCAATAGCATTTGAATGACGACAAACGTCAGTGTTCAAGTGAGAAGCAAAAAGCGCAATGAAGAACTTTTACAATCAGTGAGAATATAAAAAATGTACTATTGACAAAACCTAACACAGAATCGATTCTAGAAATTTTGAAAATGAGTTCATGCGATGCATGTTTAAACATGCGTCGAAAAGTGTCAATATATGCTCGCAATTAAAGCGACAGCAGCTGTGGGTTCTCAACACGCACGTCTTCGCTTTGCTGGTAAATTGAGTATTCCACTCGAAAGTTTGCTTCTGAATAGTAAAAAAAATGATAGGAAATTACATGAAAGTAGCCAACTCAAATAAATATTCTGATTATTTTGCTTCTCCGATTGAGGAAGGAAAAGACAGATAATGGGATGTTCGAAACAACCGATAACTTTGCAGCGGAAAACACAACATCGACACTTTTGGCCCAGAATTTGGCATGGATTTTGTTTATGCAACACGCAGTTCATGCAACACACGGTTCATACAACTAACACTCGCTATAGCTCATAGTTTATGCAATATACAGGACATGCAACACGCGGGTAAACAAATAAACAATACACAGTTCATGCAACACATATTTTATGCAACCTACAGTTCATGCAACACACAGCTTTTGAAACACACAGTTCATGCTACACACAGTTCATGCTACACACAGTTCATGCAACGCACAGTTCTTGCAACACACAGTTCATGTTACAGGCTACACACAGTTCATGCAATATACAGTTCATGTAACGCACAATTCATGCAACACATGGTTCATGCCGACGCATTTTACACAGTTCATGCAACACACGGTTCATGCTACACACAGTTCATGCAACACACAAATCATGTAACACACAGTTCATGCAATACACAGTTCATGCAACACACAGTTCATGCAACACACAGTTCATGCAACACACAGTTCATGTAATACACAGTTCATGCAATACGCCGTTCATGCAGGATACAGTTCATGATGCAACAGCAGCTGCGGAACAATACACGCGAAACTGAATTTTCGGAACGAAGTTTTGGGACGAATTTTACCAGCACGTTTTCCACGTATAACTTTTTCAGATCGAACCGATCGCAACGTAATTAAAAACGAAACTATTTACTTATAACACGCTCTTGTGAGAAACTAATTATTCATCGGCTTTAACTTTGTCATTGATCTGTCTAATTCAGATGAATACCTTGGTTACTTATGAATTATTTATGAAATTTTTGTGATTAAATACAGATATCCTCCTTTGGATTTGATGATTTATTCAAGGGAACACATCGCTAGAAGACTCCCAATAAAAATTCCTTCAATTAAAAAGCTTGAATTTATTTATGACATCATAGCTACATAATTTATAAAAAATACATGTGTGGATAATATGGATACATATATCAAGTACATTGATGGATACTTCACCGAAGGCAATATTTTCTTAGAAAAGAAGTGTATGAGTATAAGGTTATTTATTTTAGTTGAAAAAATTCAGTTATCGATCAGCGCCAGCACAACAATCAAGGCAAGGAAAATGACTTATAAATGCGAAGAATTAACATCGTAAAATATGTAAATTCTAAGAGTGAGGAAATTATACTATAGCGTTCTAATTTTACATCCGATATTTTATATACCGCTGAGAGAGAAGATAGATGATAACAAATTAGAATATTTGTTTTCAATTCTACTAATTCTAGCACCTATCATCTTCCCCAACTGCTTACGGTAACTAAATCAGATAAAACAATTTGGTTTTGAGCTTTTAATATTCAAGAAAATGTATAGAACAGCAGATAATTCGGATGTAATAGTTTTAGAATCGCTGCAAATTTTCAAACTGAAACCTTGAATCTAAAACCATCTAAAGCCGACATTTTGAGACACCAAAAGAATGTACAGGCTTTACATTACGTTAATGAATTATGCACTTAAGTTAATATTGACACATTTTTTTAGGTCGGGCAACACTTTCATCCGCTGCTTGCAACGCCTGACTAAGCGGCCTCAAATCACCTTGAACTTTCTTGCTCAACGGCTGGCTCATTTTTCTCACGCATGCCCACGTAGTTTTGTTGCTGTTTCATTTTGATGCGTACGATCTTAGTAGGAAATTTTTTAGAATTTGACTGGCAAACAAATTCATATTTTATATATTTGTAAATTGTAATACAGTTATTACAGTACATCTTGAAAACTAAGTGACCTGAGTTAGCTCACAATCCTTCGTTGCCAACTGGCACCTGTGCCTCAATAACATGTTCAAAAGCAAAGTTTATCAATCGTCCAGAGCCTTTAGCAATAGACTAAAATGATTTAGAAAAAGACTGCAACAACGGTCATAAATATTTTGTTCATAAAATCTTATTTTGATCCTAAAGTGGCACAAATATTCTTTATAACGACAAAAATTCATAATCGTATCTGTATAGGTAAGCTAACCGCTAAGGTGCAGCTGGGCTGAACGAAAAATCAGGAACCGCCATTCAACTGCCAGTGTGCCTACAGCTGTTCGAGTAGTAGGTTGTGTTCAATTGTTTGCTGTATGTTGTATGAAGCTCTATCGCTGCTAACTGTCATAAAATAAAGCTAATTAGCAAGCATTATGGTGTTGGTCTTTTTGTAGTATTGAAAAATTCAATTAATAATGTGAAAACAAGCTTATATTCTCGGAGATTTCAACGAGTGTCCGGTGGCGTTCCGTTTAGAAAGGAAGCCGAGGGAAGTTTTCCGTTAGTCGAGTTGGTTTCAATCTTGCTCGTCGATCACGTCGAATTTCGTGGTTTTATGTGCTATGAATGTTCATCTTATGAGAGGTGGAAATATATTAAAGTTAATTTTTCAAGCTTTCATCTATGTTATAGACTCATCGAGGTTCTGGATATCTGAGAGGTGAGCTCGACTACTATTAGTAACTAATACCTAGTAATATATAACATCATTAACATGTCGTTTACAGTCGTTATTGATGATCTTACCGTCTAACTAATTAACCATTCACTCGTCTGCGTATCTTAAACTTATTGTTCAATTTACGCTCGCTATTCTAGTACTCTTCAGTCTTCAACAAGGAAATTTTAATAGTAGTCCTAAATATTAGTGGCCAACTATTGTTAGGAATAAGATATACTACCTACCTACTACCGATAGCAATACAATTAGTAATTTTAATTAGACATTATTTCTATTCTTATTCTTTGGATATTACCAATGACTAATCCTAAACCATCGGCATTCAGTCTCTACAGTCTACAGAGAAATACGAACTTGTACCTATTCAAACCGCATAGTTTAAATCCCTCATGATCTTCACGATCATGCATGGTTGATGGTAGCATACCGTGATGTAGCATTCCGTGTAGTCCGTGATGACGTATGGCAGTATTCCGTGGGCGTGATGTATTGTATGGTATAATTCCGTGGTGTATGGCAGCATTCCGTGATGACGTATGGCATGGCAGTATTCCGTGATAATCGTAAATAAAATTCGTAATGGTGGTTAAAAGTTTCAGAGGCCGTTAGCGCCTCGATGGTTGTAAGTAGAAAGATTGTGTGGGCTTCAGTGGCAGTAGATGCAGTACCTATATCGCTAGTCACAAGTTGAGAGACCATCGGAGCTCAGATGGTCGTGTAGATAGAAACCATTCATCGCCCCCAATGGTCGTAAATGAGAGATGGTTCTAGCGGTTATTGATAGAAATCGTTGACGGTACGATAATGGTAAATTGAGAGATCGTAGATGGCACGATTGCTGTGAGCCTGTGAGTACAACTGATGATCTCAGGATAGTCCAATCCGCAGGAGACGAATTTATTTCTGTTAATTTGGTGACGAAACTTCATCGTGCTGGCGCGTGAATACATATTGATTTAATTGATTGGATCGGTTCATGAATATTGATTGTTTAGTACTTTAAAGAATCGTTTCAAAATGCTTGTTATAACATGAAAACCTATATTTGTTTAAAAGAAGAAGAATTTACTTAGCGGTCTGCATGTTTGTATCAACAGTATTTGAGTTTTACTTGTATGGTTCCTTAGCTTATGGTGGCCATCACTACTGATGGTTCCTAACTGCAGGTGTCGATTATCAAAATTATTCTTGAATTCATCATCAATGATTCTCGAATCTATAATCAGTAATGGTTGCCGAATGTAGGTGTCCATCATCAGTAATGGTTCCCTATGATGTAGGTGTCCATCATCAGTACTGGTTCCCTAATGTAGGTGTCCATCATCAGTAATGGTTACCGAATGTAGGTGTCCATCATCAGTAATGGTTCCCTAATGTAGGTGTCCATCATCAGTAATGGTTCCCTAATGTAGGTGTCCATCATCAGTAATGGTTCCCGAATGTAGGTGTCCATCATCAGTAATGGTTCCCAACCACCGCAGCACTTGCTACCACCGCAGCACTTGCGACCACCGCAGCACTTGCTACCACCGCAGCACTTGCGACCACCGCAGCACTTGCGACCACCGCAGGAACGATTACGCTGGTCCGGGCTGGCGATACTGGAAATTATCTCCGCTTGATCGATGTCTATTATGGGGCGGCCTACATCGGTGACCTTGCAATGCATGTCAGAGGTGTCAGAAGTGCAGTGAGTGTAATTACTGCCGCATATATAGTGATGGGAATTATCGGTGGAATGTTTAGTGATAGAAACTCACAATGGAATCTCTAATGTAGAATCTAATTATATACAAGCTCGTGATCGAATTTCTGATGATAGAATCCCACGATAGAGTCTCTAATAGTGGAATCTAATAAAATCTAATTATAAAAATACACAATAGAATTTTTTTATGATAAAATATTACGTTAGAATTCCTAATGATTGAATATGGCCATAGAATCGCAAATGAAATAATCTCACGACAGAATCAATAATGATGAATGCTCATAATGGAATATTAATTGACGGAACATTACGATAAAATTTATACTGATAATACATAACGATGTCGTGATGTTCGAAATAATGATAGAATCTCAAGTTTTTAATGTCCGCCGTGACTGCAATAGCAGCTCATGGTTCATTGGTTTCTTCATTGCCGTGAAATGAGTCATACTCATGGCTACGTCATGAATCATGTTCAAGGTCACGTCGAATGTCATGATTAAGCTTATTTTAAATTTCAAGTTCAGGGTTGTTGTGAGTCTTGCTTATCGTTAAATTCCATTTTAAAATAGTAATCGTAATTTGATCTGTGGCGTGAGGCAGATGTGTAAAAATGTGTGGTATGTATCAACTGTATATGTATATGTGTAGACGTGTGTGGTTAGGTATTCACGCTGGGTGGATTCTTGAAGGCTGAATGTGTGAGTGGACGCGCAAATGTTGGAATACAATAAATATTTTTACGTAAAGCATGTACTATATACATATATATCTTTCATTTTTACAAAACGACGTTTGACGTACCTAGTGTGTAAATACGTAAACTTCCTATCTGTATTGAACTAGCTAATTTTTGTCTAAATGATTGGAATTGTTTATGGTACTATTCAAGTTGGAATGCCGCCCTCTGTGTGGTCATACAGAGAAAGTTGTGTGGCGAGGTGGTGTCGCTGCATCGCCGCGCTATCGACGCGCTTTCTTCAGCGCGTCTGCGTAGCACTAAGCAATTTTTTCTCCATTGTAGCGCTGTCGATTCTTGTTTTGTTGTGGTTATAAATGTCTCTGCGTGGGTTAATTGGCTCATTTTACGCCGTCTGATTCTGAATCCTGGAAAAATCTTTCTTAAATGCAAGATCCTTTTAGAGAAAATAACTGTTCGCTATAGAAAAGACTATTTCTGAGCCTTTTCATTCACAGAACAAATATTTTGTATAACTTATTCATGTTGTAGTCTTACCTGGGACATTTTTATCGTTGGTACTATGAAAAAAAAAACGCTACGTACCGACGCTGCAGCGCTACCATTCTCAGCTGTCCACTTTTAATTCACGAACCTATATAATAGTTGACCGAATTATGGCGAATGCTAATTTTGCAAATTTATTAACAGTTGAGCAGCAGATGTTATCGCGTCTTTATTGCTTATCGCTCGCGCGGGCGGTAATCTGCTTTGACACAATCAAATGCGGGGCTTGTTGCACCAGCGATGGGCAAGCAACGCTGGCGATATCAGAGCAAACTTGTCGGTGAAAACAATCAGAAGTTCAGTGATACTGCAGGTCGTGTACATACATACGCGGTATCAGATCGCGATCCATTTGCTGTCCTTTGATAAGTAGAATATCGCGTATCATTCCCCTTTGTGTACACATTTTTGAGCGCCTCATAAATGAGGTTTGAAGAGCCCTACACTCATGCAAACTATTCAGCAGTTATTATGGGTTGAAAGAGAAACATTGTAAGGCTAAACAAGTTACTAGAGATTTTCTTGTGACATTAAATCGCTTGCTAAGCTCTATATATATGCATAAGGTCAATAGAAATAAGGACTGATTTCAACAGAGATAATGACGATGAAAACTGCCACGCATCACAATGCCATTTCCGTGTACAACTCTGCTCTATACTGTGATGATGCGTGGTGTGCTTGGTGCTTAGCTGTGGTAGGTGATGTTTTTACTTGTTATATTGTTTATGATGAGGAGATTATGGTGCTTATACCGTCGTCAGTGCTATTGCTACCTGGAGACCCGGAGCAGTAATATCAAAAATCGTGAAGGGTTCGTAACTCCGTCAGTTAACACGTTGACTCCGACAAGGTACATATGCGTACCACTAAATGTATTTCTCCAGGACGTAGTGGTACATAATTCAGGCTGCCTAAATCGGCCAAATCCGAGAACAAAAAAGGCCAAAAAGGCCGTTAACTCAACATATACTATTTTACTTGTAGGTTCCGCTATAAAAATTCCATTTATTTTCTATTTGTAATATTTAAAATTTAATTAGGAAATAGCCCTATCATAAATTTAAGCCAGCCAACGCAATTGAGAAAAACTAAATCACGGAATTTGTCCGGAAAAATTGACCGTCTGGCAACCCTGTTTAGAAACAGTATGAAAACTGAAATAATAGTACAAGATGAAGCAATCGGAGTCAACGTGTAAAGTGTAGTATCACGTACGGCTTTTCTAGCTAAACCCGCCAATCACAGTCGAGAAATCGGCCGCTACGTGTACATAGTTTTGATAGTCCTGCCCCTGTTAACTTTAGTGTCGACGAGTATACCCTTCTTGAGGGATACTCCCCTTTGAGGACGCATTTGTACAGTCGTCGTTAATAAAGAGAAGCGTTATGCGGAACAGCCTCCCTGATTACATCGTTGGCGCTCCGAGTATGAACGCGTTCAAGAACAGACTAGATAAAGCTATAGAAAAATATATGTTCAGATTTGAAATGCCTAGTACCATATCGAACCCGGTGGAAGTCTAGTAGCTACTTCATACTATCATCAGTCATGAAAAGATCCGGTCAAATGACACGAGTTTAGATCTATGAACAAGGCACGAAAAGGAAAAGAATCAGATACAGGCCACGTACATCAGGCCTACACTGCAGCGCCGACATCACTATGTTATGTTATGTTACCTTCAGGTTATCAACCGTTAATAATGGTCGGTCTGAGCGACATAGATACTTGAAGTTGTTGTATCCACCCGCGCTCTTATAATAATATTATTAAAATATCTAATAATAAAATAATATTATTAAAAGCAACATGGGGCGATGCTAGCCCACCTACACGGAGGTGTGAGCAAAGGTCATGACGCTTGGTCTTGTGCAAATGATTCTATAATTAAATAATTGGTGCCCTGCTAAAATGTTTTATTGAAGGTCTAATTTTTTGTCGGTTACGATCGTCGTTTGTTAAGTATCTGATGATTTATTTTAGAGCCTGACCTCAGATTTGAATGATTGGCTATATGATGGTAATAGCCTAATGATGATGATGTCCATATAAGATGATAATGGCCGTATGATGATAATGACATATGATAAAAATAACTAAATGATATTATATGATGATATGGCCATTATCATATGATGATAATGGCCATGATGCATGAGTTATTGCCTTCCAACTTCTAAGCAATAATCTTAGTATAATCATCATAACCATTTTAGCACAAGTAGCATACGTACCTAGTATTAATAAGTGTACCATTAAAATCTCGAGATCCTAGAAGAATATTGCTAATGATTTTAGTATACTATATAGGTATGGTATAAATATCATCAAAGTAAAACTATGATAGTATCATGGCACTGACTGATGATTTGGTCGAGGACATATTGCGTGCATTGCATTCAGATTGCGTGGACCCTGGGGGGAGGGAGGGTACGTGGGCACAGGGGGAGAGGGGGTATGCGTGGGCCGAAGGGGGGACTGTGTATAACGCTGCTCTATTGTAACGCTAACTCTGATGGTGAGTTACTGGCTGTGTATAACGCTGCTCTATTGAAACGCTAACTCTGATGGTGCGTTACTTGCTGTGTATAACGCTGCTCTATTGAAACGCTAACTCTGATGGTGCGTTACTGGCTGTGTATAACGCTGCTCTATTGAAACGCTAACTCTGATGGTGCGTTACTGGCTGTGTATAACGCTGCTCTATTGTAACGCTAACTCTGATGGTGCGTTACTGGCTGTGTATAACGCTGCTCTATTGAAACGCTAACTCTGATGGTGAGTTACTGGCTGTGTATAACGCTGCTCTATTGAAACGCTAACTCTGATGGTGAGTTACTGGCTGTGTATAACGCTGCTCTATTGTAACGCTAACTCTGATGGTGCGTTACTGGCTGTGTATAACGCTGCTCTATTGTAACGCTAACTCTGATGGTGCGTTACTTGCTGTGTATAACGCTGCTCTATTGTAACGCTAACTCTGATGGTGCGTTACTTGCTGTGTATAACGCTGCTCTATTGTAACGCTAACTCTGACCAGGTGAACATAACGCGCTAACAACACGCTTGCCTCTAAGTAGTCTATGCACAAATGTGCATCGTCTTTCTTACTCTTTACATATTTTGTGTCCACATAGAACTTCATACACTTCATAGAACATAGAACTTCCTACACTCCTTTTTTGCCCCACGCGAACATTTCGCGACAATCGTATAGTATGATATATTATGTTATAATGTGATATTATTATATGATATAATTTAGTAAAGTGTTGTGAGGAACTCTCATTAGACAATGTTGGCCTTATTCTTAACCTTACGAAATCAAAGCAGATTTTGCCCGTAATTTTCCCAACTAGTAGCGGGTTGTGAAAACTACCATCTCGGTGACCACAAGATTTCAGCAGGTAATTATCACCATACGAACCCTGCATTTTATTGCTCAGTAGCCAAGCTGCTTATTGGTATTGGAAACGCTACATGAACGTGCTTGTTACTTCTAATTTATTCATATAAATATGATCTTTTAACACGATCTCTCGTATTTATATGAGCTTGTGGCATGGTTTATATAACTTTGGATTTTACTACAAACCGTAGAAAGTGGAGTTCTTTGCTCTACATTCTTTTTAGAACAGCTTTTTATTACTATGATGCACTCATTAAAATAAATAGGTCATATTATCCAAATGGTGACACTCTCTCTTCTGCAAGTGGCACCAGTACACCCGTATGCCTGGTCAAACTAGGTCCTGCAGGATGACCTACGCAAGGGCATAAAGAGTATTGCTATTCGAACAAATCCCACTTATTACTCTGAGTGTGAACACCATAACACTACCATATAATAACATCACCATAACACTACCATATAATAACATCACCATAACACTACCATATAATAACATTACCATAACACTACCATATAATAACATCACCATAACACTACCATATAATAACATCACCATAACACTACCATATAATAACATTACCATAACACTACCATATAATAACATTACCATAACACTACCATAACACTACGTACGGTAGTAAACGCTCTCATCACTACGTCACAACATGGTAGATAAATACTGTCAGGAATAGGTCATAGTGTCAACTAGTGACACACTAGTGTGCCATTATTTAGTGACACTCTAGTGACAACTAGTGTCACTTTCTAGACACTAGATACACTAGTAACAACTAGTGTGTCACTTTCTTCATGTCCGTTTCTGACCCATGTGTTGTGATCAGAAAACTCGTGTAAATGAATATTATATGTATCAATAGTATTTTTATATGAATATTATTATGTAAATGAATAGCATTGTTTATTAAAATTGAAATTATTTGCTATTAATAAAGTAAAATTCTATGTTTTTTATCAGACGATGCGCGGCCTAGCGGAGACCCAGCAGCATCAGAGACCTTCACCGCCCCCCGCTGGGGGGGCTGCTCCTGTGGGGGGCGGTGGGGGGCACAAGACCCCCCCTCTCAGCGCTGCCCTCTCACAGGTACTGGGGTAAAGGGAGAGTGGTGAGGGGGGTTTCTGGGGGTACGGGGGGGGGGGTTCCACGGGGTACTGGGGGGTCCCAGGGGTACTNGGTTTCCTGGGGTACTGGGGGGTTCCAGGGGTACTTGGGTGTTGGGGCAGTGGTACTTATACAGTAATTGGTAAGTACCTTCAACCACGGAAAATGGAGCTAATCAATTACATTAATTAGCAACGCTACACTTTCAATGCCATTTCTGCACCACGTCATAAGGCTCGTTGTCTTAGGAACGAAATTAGGCAATTATTGGCCGGTATATCGGCGGCCACTGCATGACAAGAATCTGGCCGCTGATGACGCGGCTATAACTTCCCGCTGGCCACCGAAGCGTGCGTCTCAAGTTCCGCACTTTGGTTACGTTGCAACACGACGCGGTATCTCATATTTTATTAAGTTGATTTTCAATTTTTTAATAAAAATTTTGATGCCTATTTATTATTATTAATTTTATTATATATTTCATTCTAGCCTTTTTCTTATTACTTATTAATTTGATTTTTCAATTTTTTAATTCAAGCCTTGATATTTTATTATATATTTCATTCTAGCCTTTTTCTTATTACTTATTAGTTTGATTATCAATTTTTTAATTCAAACCTTGATGATTATTTATTATTATTGTATCTTTCATTCTAGTCTCTGATAATTAGATGCATAAACGTCATACAGTGAATTACTGTGCGCTGAGATCATGTAAGATTTGCTATGTCTAAACCTCCCGTAATAGCGCGTAAACTGCACTAAAACTTTCCTAGAAATATTTTAAATGAATGCCTGTCGAGTTTAGTTGGATTTGTTTTATTTTATTTTCGATTTTATTTATTTCCTCATCTAGCAGCACAAGGCCAGAGCTACGAAACCATTCACTCGGAGATATGAGCAAAACTTTGTCCAAATATAGATGCACTTTTTTGCTAGTTTTTTGTCTATCTTATGCCTCTTTTTGCCTTTTTCTGCCTTTTATCTGCCCTTTTTTTGCTTTTTTTGTTCAATTTTCCCCCTGTTTTTAGGCCCTTTTTTACCTTTTTTTTGTTAACACGTTGGCTCCGAAGTGGTACATATGCGTACCACGAAATGTATTTCTCCAGGAGGTAGTGGCACATAATTCATGTTGCCCAAAATCGGCCAAATCCGCGAACAGAAAAGGCAAAAAAAGGCCGATAACTCGATATATACTAGTTTATTTGTAGGTTCCGCTATAAAAATTCCATTTATTTATTTTTGCAGTATTTAAAATTTAATTATGAAGTACCCCTATCACAAATTTTAGCCGGCCAACGCAATTGAGAAAAACTAATTCACGGAATTTGTCCAAAAAAATGACCGTCTGGCAAACCTGCTTAAAAAAAGTACCTACAAGAAATGAAATAATAGTACAAGATGAAGCAATCGGAGTCAGAGTGTTAACATTAAGCAGAAGATAATATAGACGCTATCCACTGTACAGTTACAGTACTTGCCCTCAACATTAACTAGAAGATAATTTTGATGTTATGAACATAAGTGGAAGGTAATATTGACGTTATTAACATTAAGCAGAAGATAATATTGATGCTATTAACTGTACAGGTGAGCCTGTCCCCCAGCGACGTGTCGGTGGGGGACACGTCGCTCTCCCACGCCTCCTCCAGCGCCTCCCTTGCCTCCCTCTCCCGCCCCCCCTCCGCCTCCCCCCACCCCCTCTCTGACATCGCTGCTGCAGGTAACATTTATTATTATAATATTTATAATACAATACTATTGATACAATAACATGTTCCTGCCTAAAAACTATTATAATATTAATACTATTACTTCGCTGCTGCAGGTTACTTTAAACCTTATTATATTTATATTATTTCTAATATAAATAGTAATAGTATTATTGTTACTATTCATAATAGTAACTATTGTATTATTACCTACTGAATACGGTACTAGGTATCATAATATTAATGCTATTCATATAATAACATATTCCTGTCTGAATACTGTACTGTAGTAATGATGAATATTTATTTGTTGTATCAGCTGTTATAGTTAGTAACTCTAGTAAACAAGCTTATATAGTTACTAGTTACTAGAATAATACTAGAGAATAACTCATATATAGTAACTAGTTACTAGAGTAATACTAGAGAATAACTATAACTTGTCTGCGTGCAGTGGGTGAGGTTGGGGAGGATGACGTGGGGCTGCACAGCCCCACGTCATCCAGAGGACTGACATCCTTCTCATCCCCCGACCTCAACATGGCGGAACAGTCCGCACACTCCCCATCTAGCGGGGAACATTCATATTGTGGGGAAAAACATTCCCCTTCTATTGGAGAACATTCCCCTTCTATTGGAGAACATTCCCCTTCTATTGGAGAACATTCCCCTTCTATTGGAGAACATTCCCCTTCTATTGGAGAACATTCCCCTTCTATTGCAGCACATTCCCCTTCCCGTAGTTTACATTCATTAAAGACTGAAAGTTCGGTGGGATTTAAGTCCCCATCAGCTGAAGACGTCGGGGTTTCACCAGCCGCTGGGGATCACGTCGCCCCGCACCCCCAGCACAAGAGGAAGCTCATCCAACTCCCCCAGGATGATGGGGATGAGGATGAACTGTCATCCCTGCAGGACACTTCTGGGCACAGTGAGGCTTGTATGTCTCCTTTTTGTCTACTTAATTAATTGTAATAAATAAATAATAAATAATGTAAACGTGTATTTAATAATATAAAATAATGTAATGAATAATTTAAATAATTAATCTTTTAATGGATAACCATCATGTTTAATTTTCGTTTACTTCACATGTAAAATACTGTGATAAATAATTAGGTAATGTTTTACTGGATAACCATCATCATGTTTAATTTTCGTTTACTTCACACAACTTTTTAGCACATTTTTTCATTTATGGAAAAAATGCACTATTGTGCTCGCCATGTCCGTCTGTCTGTCTGTCCGTCCGTCCGTGACTTCACGTTTTCGTCGACGAGAAAATGCGCTCTCTGTCACTCACTGCAGTGAGTATACTGAGTTATATTTTTTTGTAACTATCCTCTAATGGTCAGGTGCACGCCTGGAAGCGAGTGGTGGTGGGGGAAGCGATGCAGAGGAGGAATATTTCGAGGAATACCACCTCCCCAACACCCACGAGAACGCTTTTGTACGCCACCACAGCTTTAGGCGTAAGGTCGAACTTACGCCCATAAACGCCCCTGACGCGGAGAAGATCGAAGGTCTTGTACGCACCGGTGAATACGAACGACACGGCAGCATGAGACGAAAAATTGTACCTAGTGTTGACTCGAGTCTCTACAAACTTGATGAAGTTGAGTCCAAGTTAGAACTTGCTCAAGTTGAACCCAAGTTTGAAGTTACGCACGAACCTAAAGTTCACGAGTTCCGGAAAGATTTCAGAGAGATCGAGAAATTAATGAACGACGAGCATGATGATGAAGATGATAATGAAGATGATAATTTGGATAGTTTACCTGCGTATGTGAACAATGACACTCCTAGGCTACTAATGCGTGGACAGAATGCGTACACATCGACGCCTAACGCATACGCTAGCACAGCGGAGTACGCAAGTATTGACTTGAGTGCGAGCTTACACTCTGGAAGTGTGAGAGATCCAAGCGTGTCTGAAAACCTGGAGAGTTTAAGCATCGAGCAAAGCACCATGAATAAAGTGCGTGACTGCATGGATTTCTCGAAATGCAAGGACATTTATAACCTCAGTGGGAAACTACAGGATATTCTAACTCCAATTGAGGTGGAGGAAGTTCTTAACAACTCTCACCGCTACCTCGACATCATAGACACCGGTGTTCTAGAGGCGTTGTTTACGAGCGTTAGTGAACAAATGTCCCTCACTGGACAGCCTTTCTCCATCAGTTTCAGCAGACATGAGTCCGCGCTGAAGCCCAAGACTCCTGAGAAGGAACTCACGCCTGAACAAGTCCAGCTGCAGTACCAAATAAAGCAGAAGCTCCTCATGGAAGAACTCGCGCTAGATTCCCTGCCCTACGTAGTTTCTAATGGCCGGTTACTTGAGAATCAACACCATGAAGATCTTGATGATGAAGACCAAAGTATGAGTAACCAAGGCCAAATCGACAACATGGCTTCGGAATCAAGTCCTAAAGACCAAGGGCTTTTTAATACCTTGGACAAAGGCCGAAGTCATGAAGACCCTACAGCAGAAGACGTCCAGCCCGTTGTTATGAGGGATCGAACAGATTCTTTGGATTCCGACTCGAGATTCGGGACCATCGAACGTCGGAAGTCGATACGACTCAGCGCCGGTCGCGGTCAGGTGGTTAGTACTAGCATAGTATAGTATCTTCGGCATTAAAGAATAGGCCTGGATAGGCCTGTCGCCGATTCTTGTACTTTTCTTGACTAGACTGGTCTTTTGATCAAATCTTTTCAACGGACGGTAGATTTAAAATCGCTTCTAGATATCAGTTGTTCCGTAGGGTACGAGGCATTTTAAGACTAAACATATGCTCATAAGTATTGATAAGACCATCCAGGTGAATAACTTTGAAACAACGTTTAATCAACGTTATTTCAACGTTTTACAGACGTAATTTCAACGTCACATGCCTGGGGGTTAATTTTTTAACCCATTAAATTTCTCCTTTAACGTAACATGCTTCAATACGTATGTTACTCATTTTACAAAGGTTCTCGTCATAGTATTATCCTTATTATTATCCTATCATAGTATCGCCATAGTAAATGCCTAAGTATTTAGAGAATTTCTTACTTTGATCCGTAACCTATTTATTAAGTAATTGTTAATTCATCCTAATTTTTTTGTGTGGTCAAGTCTCGGTTTGTATGGTAAAGTCTCGCCGATTATTTTTTCCTTATGGAAGTATTCCATCAAAGCGAATATTGTCAATAAATGTTGATCTTCAGATCGAGCTTAAACAGTTTTTTTTATATCATTGACTCGAGAATGAAATGCTGCATAAGATGTTATCAACAATCATATGAAGACGAGTGCGGTTGATGCATAGGCGAAAAAGGGGCTATAAGCACGCGAAATTATGTCGTAGCTATTACGATAATATGTTATGATTTACAGTTTATGTGTGGCTATACTGTTACCGTACACTACACTCATCTTGTGCACACAGGTAAGGAGTTCTAAATCTCAAAATAAATGCAATTTTTGTAACTATGAAAGCAATAATCATGGATGATAACAACCATTGTCTGGATGTCAGGTGGAGCTGGAGAGCGTGTTCGTGGAGAGCGACTTCGCCAACTCCAAGCTAAAGAAGATAAGCGCCAAGAGCTTTGACCTGGGCACCAGCGGCTCCATGGAGGATGACATGGACGACTCCAGCGCCCTCGACGATACTGCTGACTCTACATTACCCTCTGCCCTGTCTTCTGCCTTGCCCTCTGCCTTGCCCTCTGCCTTGCCCTCAACCTTGCCCTCGGGGCATCCACTCGAAGATGCTGATGAGTTTAGTCCCGAATATAAAGGCAATACTGAATCAGGGTCTACTCACTCCACCAGTGCCCAGGATGTGCCACTCCATCACGCCCCTCCATCGTCGTCACGTCACGCACGCTGTGAGAATTATTCTAGTGATGGTGATGATTGATGACGAGGGTGATGATTGATGATGAGGGTGATGATTGATGATGATGATGATGGTGATGATTGATGATGATGATGATGGTGATGATTGATGATGATGATGATGGTGATGAGTGACGATGATGTGATGAGTGACAATGATGGTGATGAGTGACGATGATGGTGATGAGTGACGATGATGGAGACGATGATGGGTGATGAGTGACGATGATGGTGATGAGTGACGATGATGGTGATGAGTGACGATGATGGGTGATGAGTGACGATGATGGTGATGATTAACGATCATAGTGAAAATTTACGATGATGTGATGATTCACGTGTCTGCTATTGTCACAATAATGTCACTCTCTTCATCCGTCGTTCGTTTCTTTCCGTGTTTTCGGTTAGACTTTACAATACAACGCAAGCTTTGCTGTAGGCTTCATAGTGCTAGGCTAGCTTTACTGTAGGCTTTATAGTAACAAGCATGCTTAATGAACAGAGTATCTATTCATTATTAGAGGTGAATAAATTGGTTGTACTGATGATTGTCAGCAGTAATATGAGATATTCATTCCATGAATTCAAAAATATTTTACCTCGTTTGTCATGTGAACGTTCGTACTCGTGGTGCAGAGCAGAACTTGCTCGTATTTATCAGAGACTGTTTTTTTCCTTTGTTAATTCGTGCAAAATCGGCGTATATTCTCGTTGATAGCCAATTTTTATTGACGTTTGTTCCTCAAATAAGATATTCTACTGTAGGTATATTATGTATTGATGTTCGTGTAATAATTGAGATCTCGCATATTTTGTATTAATTGAGATCTTATGCGTGCAGATCCTTCAGACTTCGAAAGCATCGTGCCGGCCGTGGCTCCACAGGTGATCTATTGTAGCATTACGATGGTGTGGATGATGGTATGGATGATGGTGTCGCGTATTATGATGAGACGGGACAGCTCTCAGATTATTCCACGAATATTTTTGCGATTGTATGGAGTGCAATATAACAACATTCATTATTATTTTAATCCGGTGTCAATCTGGCGTCACATTATAATCATTATAATTGTAGGTAATTGGGTCGTAATATTCACTTGACCTGATAGAGATTGATGACATGAGTCAGCATCTGGAAGACACGTGATAGATCACGCGATCAAGACCTTAGTTGTGGGCGGAAGCGAAGGCTATATAAGGGCTAGCAACCTTAGTATGAGCCACCGCAGTAGCTGATAAGCGCTCTGCGATGTAGCGTGTCGGTTGAGTTCTCCGACCTTACGGTCGACGCCGTAGCTTATACCTTGGTATCGTAATGTATAACCACCCCGTATATAAGATATGTTATCAGACACAAGTGTCTCACTTATCCTTCACGACCTTGCCTTAGTCACGTAACCCGATCCTCAGGTAGACCTTAATATACGCAATGAGCTCTGGCATTTTATTTATACAGGAATACAAAAAACATGATAGCAGAAAATCAATATTTATTAAAAAGACAAAATGCTTCCTTGTGAATGCCCATATAAGCTAAAAGTCTTCACTGGTGATATAGGTGGTGTATAACTGTTAAATGATAATGGTAAAGATTGTTCTAAGATTGTTCTAACAGAAAGTTATTGTTCTAACAGAAAGATTGTTCTAACAGAAAGTTATCGCCGTGAGAAAGTTAAACGAAGGAGTGGATGCTTATTATGTGGACGATTAAACTGAATTATTATATATCATTGTTAAGGTAACAATATATGTATGTTTGTGCAGGGGGCGCCGCCCTTCGGTTCGGAGGACGGCCACTGGCGCACTGTCGTCATCGGGGGCGTGTGGCGGAGGATAGACATGACGCTCATAGCGCCCTACACCAAGGTGGGTGGTGGTGGTGGTGGTGGTTGTTGTTGCTGTTGTTGTTGTGGTTCAACGGTCTCATTTTTACAAGAGACCTCCCTCGCGCAAGTACGACACCACCGACAGGGGGTCGCTCCAGAGCTGTAGGGTCGAGGTTATGTGGTGGTGTTGTCTGAGGTCCTGCCAGAGCGGACATTCCAGGAGAATGTGAGTGATTGTGTGGGGAGCTCTCTGGCAGGATGGGCAGGTGTCTGTGTCTGCTTGGCCTATTCTGTTTGCGTATGTTTGTAGTGAGGGGTGGTGGCCGCAGCGAAGCCTGGCTAGGTGTACTCTCTCCAGTCTAGAGAGCTGTGTTTCTGTGCTGCTTATGTCAGGTGGTGGGTGTCCAAGGACTTTGTTGTTGCCGGCCGGTGGTGGTGGTGTGGCGGAGGATAGACATGACGCTCATAGCGCCCTCCTACACGAAGGTGGGTGGTGGTGAGTGACGCAGCTTCGGTTTCTTGGCAGAATTCGTTTTCATAAAAAAACTCGTGTTAATGCAACAATGATAGTGTCACTGCTGCATGTTTGTTTTGACACATCAGCCATTCTCTGGACACAATAACCATTGTGCTGGCACACAATCAATGTGTTTGCACAACAATAATTGTGTTAGTGTTTTTGCAGGAGCAACAATTATGTTTGTGTTGCAGGAGCAACAATTATGTTTGTGTTGCAGGAGCAACAATTGTGTTTGTGCTGCAGGAGCAACAATTGTGTTTGTGTTGCAGCAACAACAATTGTGTTTGTGTCGCAGGTGGTGCACAGCGGAGGGGAGCACGAGGGCCGGCCTGTGGTGGTGGTGAGCGCCTGCCACCTGCCGGAGCGCAACGCCCCTCACTACGACCTCATAATGGACAACCTCTTCTTGTGAACCTGTTATCCCTCCCCCAGACACCTGTTATCCCTCCCTCTAGACACCTGTTATCCCTCCCCCAGACACCTGTTATCCCTCCCCCAGACACCTGTTGTCCCGGCTGGAGCAACTGGTGGGGGAAGACTACCTGCTCGTGTACCTGGGGGGCGGGGGCAGTGGGGGGTCTCGGCGTAGCCCCAGCTTCGGGTGGCTGCGTACGGCCTACCAGACCATAGACCGCCGCCTCAAAAAGACCCTCAGAGGGCTGCTGGTGGTCCATCCCTCCCTGTGGGTGCGCACCATCGTCGCCCTCACCCGCCCCTTCGTCAGGTTAGGGTCCGCACATAGGGCCTTTCATTTATTTGGTCTATATTTTATTTATAGGGTCTATATTTTATTTATAGGGTCTATATTTTATTTATAGGGTCTATATTTTATTTATAGGGTTTTGTCTGAGTTAAGGAGTCCTTTGTTACGTGAGTTGTTCTAGATGTGGTCCATCGTGAGGTGCGAGGTCCACCTTGAGATATGTGGACCACTTTGAGATGTGTGGTCCATCGTGAGGTACGAATACCACCGTGAGAAATGTCCTTCGTGAAGTACGAGGTCCACCGTGAGATACGTATGTGGTCCACAGTGAGGTGCGGAGTTCTTCATGAGGTTAGAGAGACCCCCCCAAAAATTGTTTAACTAAATTTGCTCTGGTGCTGTCCAATTGGGCGTTAATGCATGCATTTGGTTTGTTGTCCGTCTCCTTAATTTTATTGTTCGCTCGTAATGACCATCTTTAAAATCCAGAATATCATATAATTTATTCGATTTGCAATGAATTTCTATTAACTTTTTTTTAAGTTTTCTTCGGGACCTATTTAAGCAACTTTAAGTCGTCATTGGTATATATTTTTAATTTCTTAGTCATTTATGTATTCGTTCATGCAGTTAAGCCATTTGTAATGGGAAATTTTGATGCATTTCTGATTCTTTACTTGAAGATATTCGTGCAGTTCCAAGTCACTATTGTAAAATATTCGTGCACTTCTTAGTTACTATTGTAAAATATCCATGTAATCCTAAGTCACTATTGTAAAATATCCTTGCAATCCTAAGTCACTATTGTAAAATATCCTTGCAATCCTAAGTCACTATTGTAAAATATTCGTGCAGTTCTTAGTCACTATTGTAAAATATTCGTGCAGTTCTTAGTCATTATTGTAAAATATTCGTGCACTTCTTAGTCATTATTGTAGAATATTCGTGCAGTTCTTAGTCACTATTGAAGGATACTTGTGCAGTTCCAAGTTCTACCGGAAGCTGACGTTCGTGTACAGCCTGACGGAGCTCGCCCAGCTCATACCTCTGCACCAGCTCAACATTCCTGACGCTGTCAAGGAGTGAGTCATCAGTGGCATGAGTGATGCTAGTGGCATGAGTGATGCTAGTGGTGTGAGTAATGTGGGTGGCATGAGTGATGCTAGTGGCATGAATAATGCGAGTGGCGTGAGTAATATGAGTAAATAAGTTGCCTGTTCAAGTGACAGGATTGTACGAGGACGGCGCTTGTAAGAATGTCATCGTAAGTTATAGTCATCTCTGCATATTTTAGTTGCGTACTTTTAGTTACTTTAGTAAAGGCGTCACTCCGGTCCGGCGTCAACTCCGGTCAAAGGCCTTTAAATACATACAATTGATAACGTGCAATGAAATGTAAACAGCGAGTTATCCCCATATGTACCTACTGAGGTGAATTTTGGTTGACATGAATCGAGTTTAATTTGAATTGATTATAATGTGAACTTAGGTTAACGTGAACTGAGTTTGATGCGAATTGATTATAATGTGAATTGAGTTTAACGTGAACTGATTTAATGAGAATTTGTTCACTTGCAGGGCAGACTTCCAGATGATGGCGCGAGCCAAGAGGCGCGGCGGCGGCGGCAGGAGGCCTCCGCCCGGAGTCTGAACCTGCGCCGAAATTCGCGGTTCAATGAATGAAAATTTCCGGTTCTCGGTGTGCCAAATTACGGTTCAGTGCTTGAAAACATTTTTACAGTGCATGCAAAAATATAGGGGGTTTTGTGCATTCAAAGTTACCGGTTCCCTGCTCGCCAAATTTCGGATCAGTGTCTAAAAAAATTTCAGCGCTAGCGAAATTTGAGTTCAAGGCATGCAAATGATTGCTAATTTTGTAGCCTTGGATGGTGAGAGGCAGTAGGTATGAAAGTTTGCCTCATAAATACGATACTATTTAAATTTAGTGAATGCGGCTAGGAATTGTTGAGGACAACGATTGTGAAAGCACGGGCCGCGTGAAGTAGTAATATGTTTGTGAATAAATCTTGTAATATATATAAGATAACGTGAGACGTAAATGATGCAATGGGAAATGTGTATATTTTGTCTAACTTAGTACCGTATTTGGAACACTTACCTTTGGATGGCACGAGTAATACGATTGATATGAGTAATACCTAGGTCACGCGTGACATGAGCAACTGTAAACTGTAACTGTGCAAGTTTAGCAACTGTAGATTGCCTGCTAAGATAAATCCATATAAATCTTATTTAATATCAAAAAGTGATATTGAACCGAGTCGTAATGCCTGACGATGAACACGGTAAAATGATCACACGATATTTGTCTTGTTTTTTGTAGTAAACTAATGATACGCGAAGGTCAGCTTTAATTTAGTGTACTAAAGACGGTGCACAGGACGAGGCGTGTGTTTTGAGGATGTGTGAACGTTCATTTTATGTGATGCTGAATATTGTTTGTGTTTCCCCGCGACTTGTGGCTTGATGGCAACATTTTACAGTTAAGACGTAATCTAGAAGAGATGAATTTATTTAACGCATTATGTCCATGCAATCTATCCAAGATATCGGGTAACTACGATGAAACGTTGATTTTGAAAAGCTTTTGAATATTTCTAAGTAGTTAAGCGTATTTTGTGATGTGCATATTAAAGCAAGCTATTCGGAAAACTGAATTATAGAATTATATACGTTCCCTGGAGCATTGCTCGTACATCCTTCATTTATATTATGTTGACAGTTTTTCTGGAGGTGAGGGAAGTGATGGTGCTGCTAATCCTGTACATAGGAAATCCAGAAAAGTAGTTCATTTCAAGGAGTTAAATAGTCTATGGAAGTTCTTTATAGGAATTGCCATGAGTCTGATCATTTTACGAAGTGATAGTCGTGTAATATGGTAAATCTCGGAATATTTTACCCCTACGCAAGTATTTGTATGGGAATGTCATCTTGATGTGATTTTCAACACTTTGTTGCCAGCTCACAAAGGAATAATTTAATTAATAAACTTTCCATAGTATGAATGTTACTTTAATTACCTTTTATATCTCACGTACACTTACGTTACTATAAACTAATTTTATCTCTCTAGATAAAATTTAAATCGAACCGTAGCTCAAGTCCAATTATATGCAATCAATCTTATTATTATAGGCTCTTGTGCGTATCTTCCGTCCTGCTCAGTTTCTATTTCTCCCGTCTAGCCATCTCTTTTATTTTCCTGATTTAATTTTCAATTTCACCGCACCATATTTATATGTCGGCTACGGCGCACAGCAGTTGCAAGTTGAGCAATGATGTCACGGACGATATTGCACTAACCGTACCAGCGCCATGCGTTTCAACGAGAGCGCAGCCGTGCACCACCAATTTTGTGCACCAATCACACCTGAATAAAACGTCTAGCATATTTTCGTTACGTAACTTTTAGCTCACAGCATCTGGGGTTATGTTTCAGATAGCATAGTTCTGTTCATAATTTATCGTTATACGACGAGTGGCTGTTTGACTGTAAGCTTATTAAACACACGGGACAGCATCATAATCTCAGCAAGGCTCCGGCGCGCTCCGTCTGGGTAGTGTAGAATTTTTTCGCGTATAGGCAGACGATGCTGGACCACTCAACAGGAGCATATGTTCAGTCTTGAATGCCTAGCAAATTACGGACCAGGCAATTAGTCCAGCAGCTATCTCAACCAATCGTCAGTTATGGAAAGATCGAGTTCCAAAGGCCGGATCCCTTGTGAATCAAGTCACGAAAAATTCATGAATCGGCAACAGGCCATGGGCCTATTTCTTCAGTGCCCACACTTCTATTCTATTCTATATTACGTCAGGCTTCTTTCCTGTAGGCTGATTGATCTAATTCAATGGATGTGATCTGTCTGGTGGTTTGCGGCTGATAATGTTACAGTTAAGAAGTGTTGTAGGCTACGTTCTTGAGATTACGAAAGTCCATTCGAAGCATGGCAGTGGTGATCTCCGACTGTTCCAACCGTACCGGCCTCCATGCGTTCCAACCGTACCGGCTCTTTACGGAGCTGACGCCAACAATAATTTATGCTATCAGGACATGTCGTTAGTGAATTAAATATTCCTTTACTCATCAAAGGCGTTAAATATGAAAGACATGAAAAGCCCCGCTGGATGATAGACTCCTGCGTTTGGTATTTTTTTTAATCCGAGACGAGACGAGACGAGACAAGAGGCTCTGTCCCGGTTCGCAATAAAAACCGGGACAATTTTCAGCCTTCCGTTGGAATTCCGGGACGATACCGAGACGAGACGAGACGTCCCGGTTAAAATAGGTACCTTAAAATTTCCCGGAACTTACAGTCATTTTAAGGAGACATAACGAGACTAATCAATTATTGATGTGGTGTAAACTTTGGCTTACCGTCATACATTTATACAGAGCTGGGCAGCGCTACTTTGAAATGCAGCGGACGCTACCGTTACATGCTCTAAATGTAGCGGGCGCTACCGCTACCGCTACAATGGCTTAAATATAGCGCCGCTACCGCTACCGAAAATGTAGCGGCCGCTACATGTAGCGCGCTACTGCCCACCTCTGGTAACAACAAACATGTTGACACTATTAACAGGCTGAGGTTGACAACATTACGCCGAAATTGTTCGTAACGGTACAGTTTTATTCTGTAATTTATATTATGTATGTATCATGTTGATTTTTAAATAATATTTAATACTATTAAGTAAAATCTCTATAGGCTTTATCTATAAATGTAGCGGTAGCGCTGTAGCAGCAAAACCTCGTATCGCTACTTAAATATGTAGCGGGCGCTACCGCTACAATTGCTTAAATGTAGCGCCGCTACCGCTACTAAAAATGTAGCGGCCGCTACATTTTCAGTAGCGCGCCACTGCCCACCTCTGCATTTATATAATAACTTGAGACGTATCCTTTTACTATGCTGATTGGAGCTCGGCAATTGAAATTATTTTTGCGACGAATTCATGTTGTGGTTTAATATGGTAGTTAATCTAGACAGGCAAATAAAAATGGAAAAACAGGTTTTTTTCAAAAATTGTGTTCTATGATGGTTTGGAGGAGGCCATACTAGCTGTAGCTGGTGACATCGGCTGACTGGACAGACTTTGATTTGCCTCCAGCTACTGTCTGTCTCGTCCCGGTTCATAATTTACCGGGACACAAGTTTTAAAGTCCGGGACAGAAGTCTTGTCTCGGTTCATACGTTTATTCCGGGACAAATTTTACCCTCTGTCCCGTTATTTTTTTCCCGGAATTTTCTCGTCTCGTTTCGTCTGTCCCGGTTCGTTTCGAGAAAATTATTTCGAGACGCAGGAGTCTACTGGATGAACACTCCGTTGTTCGATCTATATTTAAGAAGTTAAACGATGTTTCTTAAGCTATAAACAATCTGTTCAAACAATTCAAGGTTAAATATAGTATTAAAGTTTAGGATATATTTTGTTGTTCATAAAACACGGTTTATCGACATTGGGAAATTGTACATCAGTTGTGAGGAAATGTCACCTCACTCACCGTTAACTGTCTTGAGGTAGTTGGCTTTCGATTGTAGATTTTCATATGACCTGAAATTCATCATAACGATTAAATATCCCCCGCCCAAATTCGTAAGTATCATCATCAAGGATTATTATTATTACAACAGTAGTTATGATCCAGATCCATGAACTGATTGCAAATCATGTTTAAGATTTGCATAGCTTCGACTTGTTTCACGAGGTACCCTGCGTGAGTGAGATCTCGGCAATACAAATCAGGCATTGAATATGCCGTGGCAAATGTGTCATAGTATTCATTTAGTTTATTCACGAACTCTTCCTGGGATTTCACTGAAGATCCAGAAATATTCACTATCCAATTACCCGGGTATGTTTTCATTTGACGGAAGAAAGTGTTGCTATTCTTCTCAGCGTTCGGCCGAAGTTGAAAAAACAGATGATCGGCGTGAACTTTATCAGAGAGGCGATTTACGCGCTGGAAAAAATCATCACGCGATACATTTAGCTTTTGTAGCAAACCATACACGTAAGTAAGATGAGAGTATGCATCAATATTGTAAGCTAAAGCTATCATTTTGGCTGACATTGGATCGTGATTGAATAACGTATCACAATCGCGTAACAATGCGAATGACAGCGGCAGAGTCGAGTCCCAGAACCAAACGTCTGCATGCCCCTCGGCATCAGAATGAAATATCTGGTGACTTTCGTCAGATCCATCAGTAATGCTCGGCTTTTCCTCAGTAAGCATTTTGAAACGACCTTGAAACGGAATGGAATTTTTTGGAGATGAAACTGCATTTCTACGTGATGCGAAAACGGCTCTCCAGAAATAACTTTTGTTTTTCCGCGTGTAGTTAGGTACGTAATTAGAAGTGAACTTCGTTCTAAGGTTCAACCATCCAAGCTCGGAGAAATAAAGCCACTGATCTTGCGAAGACTTTTCATTGTGGAACCACAATTTTTCAACTACGGCATGTTGCTTGTGTATATTTTGGGCGAGGAACAGCACCCGAGTATTTTCACGCATGTTTAATAACATGCGTAACACAGCAGCGTGGATCCTCCATTGGTCGTCCATGAGTGTTAGGGTTGGGCGACCTCTCGTTGGATGATGCAGCAGTAGCGACATCCATGTAGAATATCCTGTGTAGGAAGAAAACCGGAATTTCTATGATGAGATAATTCATCCATGATGTAGAGCGATATGATTATTATTATTACGACTCAACAGTTAATTTTTATGTACGATGTATAGGAAAATGATGTATTAGTAGGATGTAAATATGTTAAATCGTTCCAGAAGGAATTTTAACCCAGCTGGGCACAAGTGTGCGGACCGGAGGTTATTATTGTATTGAACACAAAGGGAGACAGAGCCTTCTTATTTTACGCTTGATTACTCACGATTGAATGAAACGTGATGGATCACTTGTGCTATAGCTTATTTCTCTTCCTATTACATTAAAAATAGAACCTGGTGGACCCCCAACTTCTACCCAATTATTCTTACCAATGACAATGAGATCAGGGGGAGGTTCTTCGCCCATTGCCCAACTCAAGAGTTTTTTGTAGATTGAAGATTGTACAATTTCCTCATACGTAACTTCAGCGAAAGTCTCGAAACTTGAGGGGAAAATAGCAACAAAAACAATTATATAAGGATATGAAAATTTTCTCTTTTAAAGCGTTATGAATGATCATGTAAACAATCTTGAAAAAATTTAGTTTAGTAGAAGTAAAAGTTCGTTTTGGAACTAAATTTATGATTGCGATTCGTTATGAATTATACACAATTTTGTAGAAATAAATATGGTCAGACATTCGGCCTATTCTGTTTTTAAATCTATTTTTCTACTTGTGACAGAAAAATTGAGCCTAATTCATCATGAAAACTTGCAATGTGTTTGAGGGCGAGTAATATTGACAAAATTTCGGATTAGCTCTAAAACTTTGAGTCGTAATCATAGGGGGATAATAATGCCTAATTCGCGCCCTTCTAAATCTTCATGTTCCTGGGCATTAGTATCGATTTAAACTAATGACAATTTTACATAGTTGAATTGAATTCGGTTTTCCTTCATTCTAAGAGATAAGAAAGAAAGCTTGCCTCCATGACGGAAATTCTCTGAGAGGAATGGGGGATTAAATGGGATGCCAATGAATGGAAGAAAGAAATAGAAAAGAGAGTGAAATTAGTGGTTGAAGAAAATGGAAGTAAGGAATAGAAAGAAAGGCCAGCCTGAGATTGTACAAGATTTACGAGATGGCAAATTATGAGTGTATATATGATGGCAGTAGAGGTGGGGACCTAATGTTCTGTGTGAGTGCGAATGCTTTGAGTGAGAATTCACGGACATTCAGGTAGTGTGAAAGAAGAGAGGATATTTGTTTTATGTGTGACAGGGGTGAGAGGGAAACTATGGAGCATCTGATGATTAAGTGTGATGCATATGAGAGGGAGAGATTGGAAATGATGAGAGTGATACTGGATGAGAGAGAGGGAGGTGATGGTGTGATGCATGAGAGAACGGGAGATGAGATGAATGGATTGCAATGATAGTGGGTCTGTCAGCCAGGGTGATTGCTGCCATGACAAAGTGGAAAGCAATAATTGGAGAGTGCATGGAGAATAAGGGAGAGGAAGAGGTTGGAAAGAATGGAGGCCAGAGGAGCATAACTGAACAGGTAATAGTAAAATAATAATAATAACAGTAACAATTGCAATATGAAAGGAAGCAAAAAATTGTTCATAGCCTGGAAGATACGAATTTCTAATACGAACTTTAAATACTAAAGTGCAATAAATGGGGTATAGCAATAATAGACCAAATAACTTAGCAATAATCGACCATCTTATTCTTAACGCGAACTTTCCCACCCCTATAGCCTCTGCTTTAATGTCGCTTCTACCTGGCGTGGTTTTCCTCATCTCCTACTAGCAAAAACGAATGTGAGATGCGTGGCAGCTAGCCGATGTAAAGGCCTGACTCCGGATTCCGGAAAGTCATTTTCAGAGTCACCACGCCCCAAATCCAAACCAATTGTAAAATAAGTATTGTATGAATAATAAAATAATGATAGGAACAGAACTTCAGTGGATTGAATTTATTGTCTCACTGCATAGTAAGAAAGAAGCCGGGAGCTGATCTCACAGAAACTGTGACCTGGTGGCGGTTGTGGTGTTCGAGAGCTTGGATAATCCAATCCCGTAAGTTGAATTGTTGTCCCTATCGAGGAAAAAAGAAACCATTTAGATTCATTGAAATTAAAAAGTAACGGTTTTTTTTTCATAGTGCAAACACAATCAAATGTTCATTTCGTGTAAATAATCTTCATTTAGTCTAAACACAAACAAATGCTCCATGTTCTCACCTCAATATTGACTTGTTAACAACTCACCAAGTTTTCAATCTCGTAGTCCATCTCCTTGGTTTCAACGAGGAGGGCTTCAAAAACCTGATTTACTTTTGAATCGCCGATGAACGAAATGAGCACTGACGCGTTCTTTTTTGTTACAAGATTTCTAAAGCATTGCATAATTTCATTTTTGCTAAATCTATTTTTCATTCTACAGTTTAAGTACGGAAGCTTGCCACCGTTCTTTTCCAAAATATTTCTTTTTGGTGAAAGTTCGTGCGTGTAATCATTCTGTTTCCACAGCATGCAAAGTTTGACGAAGGAAACTCCCTCTTGAGGTACATCTTTAACAAAATCAAAGACGGCTTTTATCAACAAGGTTCCACATAATGTCTGCATAAGAGTTTCGTCCAACGTCACGCCGTCTATTGTCTTACTTTTTTTGTTTATCGCCTCTGGTATAGATTTGCTGATTTTTTTATATGGTTCTCTATCCCAAACACCACTTGCAGTAAACATGTCTCTCATTCCATTGATAATTAGTTGAATTTCTTTAGTAACATTTGAAATTGACGTTTTGTCACTATCCAACAGCGAGAACATACTCTTGCAGCGAACAACATTTCCCCAAAGTTTTCTACCTGACAAATCTTGAGTTGTCACCGCAGGTCCCGCTTCCGAGTGCCAACGTAATATATTGGAGACGTTACGAGTTTCATAAACAATGTAAATCGCCACAAATCCTGACGCGAGGAGTAAAGCAACTAATACATCACTTGCTGAACTTCTCATGATTGCTGCCACCTATCAGCGTAAGCTGATCTGAATTAATGTGAAATATTCGTTTTAGGCGGAAAGACCGCAGTTCAGAGCACGAGGAAAGGAGCGATTTTTTAAATATCACAGCTTCTCTCCTTTTTCTGCAAACCTTTCAACCCATTTACTTCCTGGAGCAAATCATAAAAAAATTTAATAGTTATTCACCTGAGCCAGGCTCAAGCGTCGTCTACCCTTGCCCCGTTACCCCCCTCCCGTCTTTCTCCGTCAACCCCACCACTCCCCTCAATCCACCGCTGTCTCTGTCCTGTCCGACACTATTGGACGGAACTTTAAATTTCGCTTAACTCGATATAGTTTACAGCCTGTGTTTTTATTCTTGCATTGTACTATGGCTTAAAGAGAGGAAAAAATGTTGATAGAGAAACCAAAGAAAATCCTTTGGTTCCTCCAGGAAAAAAAAAACGCGAATAACAAATCAGCTTGGTTAGAGACGATGGTTTGCATGTACCGCAAAGAGATATCGGTGAGCGAGGACGATCACACGGTTATCTTTGAGAGTTACGACGACTTTATTTCTATCAGTTAGGCGAAGTTTAATTCTGAAAGTGTACGTATTACTGCAGACAACTGAATCACTTTACTAGTCCTGGCGGTATCGCGAGAACCGACGCGTGCGCTCGAAGAAGCGGGAAGCTGGTAGAAGAGCACAACAGCGAGTTAAAAACGTTGAATGACGAAGTAAGCTCATTGAGTAAAGAATTGTGCTTGATATGCAACGAGCTGATTGAAGCGAAAGCTTAGTTGAGATAATAAAAAAAGATGGAAGGGAAAAACAACAACGCTGTCATATCCAAAGTCGCTAGCGAATGCTCCCGTAAATTGCTTTACTGGGACCTAAGGAAGTGTAATCATGTATGGTTCATCATTCCCGAGAGAAACACATCTGAGACGAATGAAGAAGTGATGGCTGATACTGTTTTTATTGTAGACAGCTGTGACAAGGCTCTCAGCACATCGGTTTATGTCACATCGTGCAACACGTTGCGCTCGAAGGATGCTGCTGCTATCATCCTGAAAAGGTTTGGACCGTGCTGAAAGCAGCAAAGAAACTAGGAGAATAAGCCGAGTTCACGTCCGTTTTTGCGAAAAAGGATTCCACCCCTTTCGAAACGGCAGATTTTCGCAAGAAGCGGCAGGAAAGGAACAAGCGGAAAAGCACGGAAAATTAGGTCAACCACTCTCAAGATGTCAAGACGATGCCCACCGCGGGCGGTCAATGGAGCCGAAAGACACGTAAATAGTAAAAGTCATGTACATAAGTACAGGTCTGGAAATAATGTAAGAAGGATCCTTATGTATCAAAGTGTAAGTGCACAGAAAATTTTAAAATGTTCCAACAACAACTCTGATTCTGTTTTGAACAAAAGAAGTGTAATGCTAACTGTGCTCGCAAACTAGTGTATAGACGTTATATGGACTACAAAACACTCCTTAAAAAGCACGGGGGCAAAATTGTATCAGATTAATTTAAATTGCCATGTTTTGATTGTTTTCATAACTTAGAATAGCAATACAGCAGAGGTGTAGCTCTGTGGGTAAGAACCTTTTATGGGGCTCAGCAATCTAAGTTGTCCGCAGAGCACCAAACTGGTAATCAGAGAGTGGTGAGAACTTTCTCCAAAGGCAAGGATAGCCTCTTCAGAGGTGTCGTGTATAGTTCACCGAACAGTTTCTCTGATAACCATCAAGTGCTAAACAGCCTTTTACCGAGCACGGATTCAGGAAATAGCATACGTACGTTAATCGTTGCTGACTTCAACTATCCATTTATAAGTGGACTGGGCAGTTGGATTATCTTTAGGGGATATGAATCACCCAACATCATTTTTCATGGAGTATGTGACTTTTTTCAGCCCCGCAAGTCATCAAGCCAACATATTATTGGAGCGAACAGTCACACGATATATTAGTGTTTATTAATGAAGAATCATTGATATATGCGCTTCGCTACGAAGCTCTGCTGGACTCAAGCCTTCACCTATAATTGATTTTCAGTTCTAAGAGCTGTACAGAGGAGACTCTGCGAATGAGTGAGCATTTGAACTTGGCGACAGGCGAATTTTTTAACTCCGTGATGCAGTAAGCGTAGCGAATTTTTCGCAAAATTTTTCAAATATTTATTGCATTCGCTATTTCACTTAGTTTAACGTAATTTTACCCCTTCCCAAGTATCAACCTGAGAAAGCAACCTAAATGTGATTTTCAACACTTCGTCGTCTGCTCACAAAGGAATAATTAATAAACTTTTCACGTTATGAACATTACTTTAATTACCAGTTACATGTCACGCACACTTAGGTTAATATCTCTCTAGAGCAGTCCTTGTTTCTTGAGGTCATTGAATGTTTTCCTGTTGAAGACGTTGCCTTGCGTGTCTTCGTACTCCTCCTCGATCTCAGCTTGCCAGCGCTCGCCATTCTTCTGTTCCTTTAGCTTCTCCCAGAGCTTGAGCGCATCTTCAATGCTGGTCACGTTAGCGAAGTGCGCAGTGTTGGGGATACCGAGGCACCTCATGCCGTGCGCGTGTCGCCATTCAGCGAAATGTCGCTGGAAAGCCTTGGGCCCTTTGTAGGTGAAGTTGGCGCAGATCTCGCAAGTGTAGCTGATGTTCAACCCATGCAGTTTATAAAGCCAGTAAGGGATAGGCTTGCCGTCCCACCCAAGAGGCAGATTCTTAGGGTTGTATGGAACTTCATCTTCCTCATCGTCCGAGTCGCTTGCTGACGCCTCATCTTCTTCATCCTCCTCACCATCTTTTCTTGCTTGCTTCCTCTGCACGTTCTCTTTGGTGTCCTCCTTCTGCTCAGCGAGGATCTCTGAGAGGCGGTACACTTGAGCCTCCATGAGGGCCAATTCTCGGTGCTTCTCGGCCTCCTTGCCTTTGGTGGTGCTGCCGCCTTTGCCTTTGCTCTTGGTGAACAAAGAAGAGTCGAGCTCGTCGATGCTCTTGCCTTTGGTTAAAAATAGCCTGCAATTACGAATATGTATGAGTAATTGAAAATAATTATATAAAGCTTAAACGCGGGCGAAGGAAGCTTACAAATAGCAGACATATTAAGTGAACGCTGGAAATTGTACTTTAATAATAGGAGAATCTGAATGAGCTCTCATTCTTTAAAACAGATACAATAGATAATGTACTTTTGTTCATACTCTGACACTTTTCGGTCGCCATTTACAGGCATGCATCGCTGCAACTAAACCGCGTTGTTTTATCTCTGAAGATGGAAGTTAATGTGAATGCAAATGGCGATATGAAAAACTATTAACAAGGGTTGTGGGAATTTCAGTGGAATAAATTTTTATTCAATTTGGTAATAAAGAATAATTTATTAAGCAGCGAAGAAAACTGAAGAATAATTTTGCATACATATTCCTTGGGGCTATAATTCGTGAGCAAGCTTCCAGAAAATGATAGCAACAAATATACATCAACTCCAAATACGAGCAAAATAAATAAAAAAAGTAACTCCTGTACTTAGTATCAAAATATGGGGCATATTGACTAAAGTGTTCCTAATGGTCATTCAAAAGCATTAATATGAACAGAGCAGCTTTACGACCTCAAGTGATGGGATCAAATAATTATTTGAAGTTATATGAAAGAACAGTAAATATCTACAACATTTAGATTAAAAATAAAAACATGAATTATTCTACAATTTCTGTATCCTAGCATTAATGTAAACCCAATTAGACAGTGTAGGTTGTAAGAAGGGAACTGGCGGATTTGTTCTAAGACGAGTTGACATGAGTCAACATATTAAGCACATGGAGGAATTATCAAACAGAAGCCTTACTATCAAAACTCGCATAAGTATACATACCATTTCACGTCTGCTCTTAGTGGATTTAGCTTGAAAAGTCACCAGTAACTGGTTGATAGACTAGCAAACCCTTAAATATTTTTTTATTGCTTCTTTTTAGCGCATTTTCTCATTTATGGAAAAAATGCACTATTGTGCTCGCCATGTCCGTCCGTGACTTCACGTTTTCGTCGACGAAAAAATGCGCTCTCTGTCACTCACTGCAGTGAGTACTGGGTTATATTTTTTATTTTATAAACCTAGAACTGTACTATTTTTAATAGTACAGTCCTAAAAATTTTGAACGCCTGGAGATTAAAGTAGCCCACCTGTGTGCTCGCTCTTCAAGAGTGCCCCCACACTTGAGGTTGAGCGCCATAAGCGCAGACTTGAGCCTGTCGAGCCCTAGGGACTTGAGTTCAGAGGCGGACGAGAATGGAGACAAGTCCAAGTGGGCTCCCGCAGTCGAGAGCGCCCCGCCTGACTCCTTTGCCCACCCGGGGAACCTGTTGTGGGTAATTAACTGTGAGATGGGCTAAGCTTGTTTAGTCCGCTATCAAGAGTGAATGGTAACTAATTAAAGTAAGATTAGTAATTTAACTATCAAGGAGGGTTTGATCACTCATTGACAAACAAGGATGACAATAATTTCGAGGTTTATAGGGGTGGATCAAAACTTTTGCCAGCATATGGGAGGACCTTACAGTGATTTTAGGATAGCCAAGCGACACATTTTCCCACCCAAAATAACAGTTGATGACATAATAGAAGAAGCGAAGAGTAATGCGAGTAGAAGCAGCAGATGCAGTGAGATTGTTTACAGTAGACATGATGCAAACAGTGAAGAGTAATGCAGAGAAACTTGTATGAAAGCAAATCAGGCATTAGAACTACATCCGGTACTACAAAAATAAATTGATTGACTCGTAATTAAATCATCAAAATTTACTAAAATTTTACATCCACGAAAACGCACTCCATTGCAACTCATTTGAATGCACATATAGGTAATTGATATTTTCAGTTTAAATTTCTACTTAGAATTGCACTGTCAGGTCATATATACTACACAACATGTAGCTCTTATGACGTGATCATAATCAGGCAATTGCAACCATCAATCATTTCGATGCATCAAAATAAACACGCTACATCACTTTAAATATAAAGTTAATTATTATTCAACCTTAACTAGGAGCTCTACTCCACAAAGAAAATATAAAGTAACCAAGGATATAGTACAAGACACTCACTTGCCAGCCTGCCACTGCTCATCAAAGTCCTTAGTAAGAGCTTCGAGTTCATCACCCATGTCAAGTAGAGGCTTCACGCGCTCCACGTAGGAGTACAAGTAGTCAAGCAGCGAGTAAAGGTAATCCTTATACTGCGCGCCCTTCTTGTCCTTAGGGATGTCTTGGAGGCGGTCAAACACGCTCAGGAACGTGATGTAGCTTATCTTCTCAATGCCTGGCGGTAGTTTGTTCATTAGAGACAGAATATGACGCAAATTTTGTAATTGAATATTACAGACAGTGACATTATGACAAGAAATAGTTTGTCAATACGGACAGCAGTAGTATGAAAGCAGTCTATAGGCATAACTTTAGTATTGCAGTACATGTAGCAGTGACGCAGGTCATACCCTTAATTTTGCTGTACTTGTATCAGTGGTGCAAGGCATACATTTAATACAGCGGTATTTGTGACAGTGAGAGAGGTCATACTTATAATTTTGCAGTACTTATATCAGTGGTGCAAGGTATACCTTTAATATTGCAGTACTTGTTTCAGGGAAACTAGGCATACATTTATTCTTGCAATACTTGCAAGAAAAATGCAGGTCATACCTTCAATATTGCAGTACTTGTAGCAGTGATAAAAATTATACTTTTAATATTGCAGTACTTGTTGTAACAGTGGTGCAGGTCTAACCTTTAATATTGCAGTACTTGTTGTAACAGTGGTGCAGGTCTAACCTTTGATATTGCAGTACTTGTTTTAACAGTGGTGCAGGTCTAACCTTTAATATTGCAGTACTTGTAACAGTAGTGCAGTTCTAACCTTTAATATTGCAGTAATTGTTGTAACAGTGGTGCAGGTCTAACCTTTGATATTGCAGTACTTGTTCTAACAGTGGTGCAGTTCTAACCTTTAATATTGCAGTACTTGTTGTAACAGTGGTGCAGGTCCAAGTATTTGCCATAGCCTTCCTCATCAGTGAAGTCGACCATGGCCGCCGTTTCGTCGGACTGCTCACGCAGCTTGTGCAGCTCCTCGAACTCAATGCTCATTGGCACACTGATCTGAAAGAGGAATTAGCATTAGGAACTTTACTACTGTAAACAAATAGATAGTAAAATACATAACAATCTCCAATTGCATACTCCAATGCAGTTGGGATGTGAAGAACAATTATTGTGGGTGATTTGACATTCATGTCTTCAGGCAAAATTGGTGTTTCTAACATACCTAGCACCACCAGAAACATTGCAGCATTCTACAAGAAGGTCCCTTACCTCATTAGGATGTTTCTTGTGGAAGTCTCTGATCTGTTTGAGTCTGGAGTAGAACTCTCCTATCTCATTAGGGCCAGACAAAGCTGCAACTTCCTCCTTGCGCAGCCCATCTTCATCTTCGTACAGGGCACGCAGCCGCTCTGAACACTCCACATGCCGGTCCAGAAGGAGCTTCATGCGGTGGTCCGAGTTGATTTGTTCTCGACTCTGTTAAGAACAAGACAGATGAGCATCATGGGTAGAGCATGATGATAAGTGCAAAGACAGAACTAGTCTCAAGCCTGAGCAATGAGGATAAAGTCAGACTACAGAAGTAATGTTACAACTTTAGAGAAAATTTTGACACTGACTGTTTAAAGGAGTGGTAATAAAATTCCTGAGAGACAATGAAAACTGATCATTCAGCTGGCAATTGATTAATATCAAACTATTATATATTATTTTTAAAAATTAAAATAAAAGATGGTTCAGGAGTAAAAGGAACAAAATAAAACAAAATCCTTATACCAAGAAGAAATTGGTTATTTGTATAGCATATAATTGGTTGAATGCCTAGATTAGTGACATTTAAAAAAAATGTAAGTGAACAATAAAATGATATGAAAACAAGAGGTAAAATATTGTTTGGACATTAATTTTAGAAGGAACACTAGCTTTCATAAAATATTCTGTTAACACAATCACTTTATTAGTTCTCAATTATTTTAACAAGAGACTGAAATGGGATGAACATTGAATAAAAGGTTTCTAAAAACTCACAGTATTTTTCTTGTGAAGAGCTTCTTTGGTAAGGCAGTCAACAAGTCTTTCCCGCTCCTCATGATAACGACGTTGCTGCTCCAGTATTGTGTCCATTGCCACTCCGGTGATGAGCTATTTTCCTATATGAACTAATTATTAATGCAACAAATGTTTCTTGAGGTATGAACTTCAATAACTGGTAAACCTAATTGTACTTTACAGAAGCTCACAAACATAGGAGATCAACTATGTCTAAAAAATGGGTCCTGTTGATAAAAAGGACAATTGTCAGTAATCTCTGTACAAGTGGAATAACAAAAAGGAAGTGGAATAAAAAGTATGATTGTCAGTAATCTCTGTACAAGCTGTGAATATTCTTTCCAAACATTATAATACCATTTTGGCACTAAAAACACCTTTTCCAAGGTTCAAGCCATGTCTGCATATAATGCCATACGGTATATCAAATAATACTATCTTAAGAATAGCGGCCTAGAGGTTACAGTTCAGAGTACTACTGACATAGGAGCACTGAGTTTTAGGTTCAACCATTCAATCACAGCTATTTATGACAGTTCTGGTCAAATTGACAAGGTAGCTGGGTGGTTAAAATGTGGTAGAATTGTAGGAAGTGGTTGGTTATTTAGATCCACCAGGACAGCCGGAGCGCTCCAGCGGTACTCACTTCAGGGAGCAGGCTGGCGGGGGGAGGGAGACGAGTAGGCAATTCAAAGGCAATCCAAGCATACCGTAGTGCAATTTGATAGGTGATATAAAAGAACATGGTCTTATGACAATGTGAACTTGTGAACCGATCAATGCTTCTATACAAACTAACACAAGAAGTCAAATTTTTTACCATGGTGATCTGTTTTAATTTAATGGGAGTGTTCATTGTGGACAAAAGTACCTTGAATTATTGATTGCCAAGTTTGTTCATTATGTACATGTTTAGGCTAAAATTGATTAGAAAAGCCGTTTCCCCATATTTCTAGGTATGCTTTGTTGCAAGTGACATTCATCACTTGAAATGATGATCTTAAGTAAAAAGTCAAGATTTGATTATGATTTTGTGAATACTTTTGATTGTGATATTGACAGACGACAGTGCCGTCAAATGGTAATGGGGTAGGCCATGGTCAGGACTCAGGTAGGCTAACAACTTAACAAGGGAAAGGTTTTGGGCATTTTTTGTTAACAACTTCTTACCATGAAACATTTCAGAAACAAGTTTGGGCTCATTTTAAAGCTCTTTGCAACTTGCAAGGGCTATCAAATGGCATCTCTAAAAAAATTCCATACGCTAAACGTGAGGTGCCAAACACAAAACAAAAGCATCCCAAATTACCCCTGGCCCTGGGAACAGGCCTGTTGCTGATTCATGACATAGCAGAATATTCACAGCTTGTTGCAACTTGCACAGTTGCATTATCAAATATGCAACAGACCAATCGATATGCCTTGCCCAGCAATAGCATGGTGGCTGCAGCAAACCAGAGATTTTGTAGAATCAGTTCATTTTTAATTTTCCCATTTATTCAAGATTTAAACCAATATCTTATGTATGATGATGCTGATATCCAATAATTTATTATCCATGATTACTTTGCAGTTTGCTGGTCTACTTATAGGACTCAAAATTGAACTCAAGGGAGCCTGGGAGAGTCTAAAAAACTCTCTGCTTTGCCACTGACTGACTGACTCTTTGCTTTGCCACAACTGACAGGTGAACAGCACTAAACTGCACAATTACATTTCTATAGAATGATATTTTGAGAACTATAATATTTCTGCAAACTTGTGTGAGAGATTTCTTGACTTCCTCCAGTTCTAGGGTTATGCAAAAGAAAAACCATTTGATGATTTGCATATCAATATCATAACAAAATGGCAGGTAGACCAGCCACAGCCAATTTTAACTTACAGTTACCGGTAGACCAGTCAGACGGACGGATGGGATGGTAGCCTACCTAGGTTAGGTTACTAGCCTACTAGGTATCTAGGGGCTACCAGGGCCCAGGCTAGGACTAGGAGGCTAGGCTAGTACCTAGAGTTTACTTTAAGCCTTTAAGGCACATCTCATTGCCTAAAAGACTGCTTAACAGTTTACTTGGGGCTTGGGCTGAGGAAAGTCTTAAATTTTCTTAGTTTACCTTAAAATATATACCTATTACTTTATAAGTGATATCGAGAGGGAATTAAAGAATATAGCTACTAATCTACTATATTATATGTAAGGGCAATAATGTAGCCCATAGCTATTAGCTTATTTAGCTATACTGGCAAGTGGCAACTGGCCCAACTGCTTCTAGCATATCTGCACAATATCGATGAAAAAACATGATAATTGAGAGCCTGGGAAGCATGCTTATTGCTCCTTGCGCCTCAAGTAGATTGCAGGAGTAGCAGGACATGGGGAGTTGAACAAGAACTTAGAGCCGCTCCTACGACCGCTCTGAAACGAAACACTGTAAACACATCTTCTTCTTTTCCGGATGTCCACGCTGGGTGGACTTAAAGCCACAGGACAACCGCAAGGATGACCGTGGGGCCTGAGAGCTTCTGCAGTCTGTAAACACAGTCACACAACATGAATGATGCTTTCTGATAAACGTTCTCTTAAGCCCGGTCCACACGCTCAGTTTTACACAACGATTTGTCTGCGCAGTTAAACTGAGCAAACTACTCAGATAAGTCGGTACCGTGTGGACGCTCTAAAAATTGCAACGATTTCATTCCGACTTAAAACTGCGCAGACAAATCGTTATGAAAACTGAGCGTGTGGACCGGGCTTTACAATCTGCAGTCCTCGGTTCGTTATGTTACTGTGATGAATCGTTGATATGAGTAGTTGCTGGATAAGAGCAAATAAGCTCAAATGTAAAGCGAGAACAGTAAATGGATTAAAAATTGTTCGATCCATTTTATACACATATCGGATGAAACTCTACTGAATTGAAAATTTCGGCAAAAATATTAATGAATCGATATTATTATTATCTTACAGAAAGTTCCCAAGTCTCCAGAGTTAATATTATTCAACGACTTCCCCATCAATTTATACAACAAGTCAGTACTCAGTAGTAACTTTTGAAATTTTTAGTATTATAGGAGTCATACAAATCTGAACGTATGGTTTTCAGATTAAAAATGAATATAAGACACGAAGTCATCGGAGTCATTGATGAGCTCCACCATGATCGTTCTGAGTATGGTTTAATTATATATGTATTTATACAACCATGGTTTTCAGGTTTATGCAAATCACAACAGGTGAGCATGCTTCCTCAAATCAGAGCTCAAGGCTAGTCACTACACATGTGTTGCAATGAAGCATGGGGATTTATTGGAGCTTTTAGGATTTACGAACATGAGGATTTACGAAGCTTTAACATAGTACCATTTCAATGTGCCACGCAAGACACTCGCAGATCGCCTCTCGATGAGAGTCAAGAAAGACTGTGCACCAGGCAAACCGACCGCGTTGTCGGCAGAGCATGAGCTGTCGCTCTGCAATTACATTGAATATATGGCCAATAGAGGTTTTCCTTTGACAGTGGCTCAAATTTTAATGTATGCCTGGTGCATTGATCGCAGGTCTGGGAGACACATATTTGGAGAGAGAGGACCTTGCTACGGATGGTGGCTGAAATTTCGTTCTAGACACCCTGAGGCAGTCAAACTTCGGAGACCCGAATGCCTGGATCGCGGTGGAGCAATTTTTTCAACTATAGGAAATTTAAGAAATTATTTCCAGTTACTGCGAAGGGTCCTCGAACGCGATAACTTCAGTGAACGGCCCCAAGACATCTACAACTGCGATGAAACGGTCGTGGATCTCAACAAGTCCTCGCAAAAGGTTGTAGTGCCTCGACGAATGAAGAATTCTCATTCTCGACAAGTGGCATCAAGTGAACACATAAGCATTCACTGCTGTGTTTCAGCATCCGGCGTAGCAATGCCTCCAATGATCATTTTTAAAGCAGCGTTTCCAGGAGGCAACTATGCTGCTGGGGGCCCCGACGGAGCTTTGTATGGCAAACAAGCCACTGGCTTCATGGATTCCGAACTTTTCCTCCGGTGGTTCACGCAGATATTCTTGTTATTCGCTAAGCCATCAGCAGATAAACCAGTTCTCTTGCTGCTCGATAGCCACGCCTCCCACTGCTCTCCAGCAGTTATTGACTGTGCCAGGCAAAACAATGTGATATTGTTAGCGTTAATGCCATCTTCTTCGGTTGGCTTCTTCTCGGTGATATATATCGCGGTCGGCTGAAGTTGTCTGAAGAGACGTCGTGACTCAAGAAAATACGAACACCACTATTGTTCCTAAACATTCACTGTTGGTCCGTCTCTCTCTAACACCGCCGCGCGACTGCCCGCGGTGGTCCGCTCGCTCCTATTAAATACTTCCCCGGTCCCGCGCATGCGTGCTAGGCGGCTCGGGCTCCACCCCTTAATTCAAACTCCGCTTCTAAACCCACAAATCCCCCTATTCTTATCTTATTTATTCCTATTCCTATTCCTAATCAATAGCAGAGTAAAGATGCGGGGTAATAATACGAGTACAATGATGGTTTCAAACAAAATTAAGATTTGTGATGAACTTAAGATAAAAATTCAAAGTATTATTATATATATATATATAAAATTAGTCACGAGTCGACTGTAAAAACCACAACTCAATGACAATATTTTCAATATGCTATATGAATTTAATTTTCATTATTCATGCTTTATTAGAAATTCATGAGGTTGATTTAGAAATTTTCCAAACTGTAGCTACAAGACGTATCTCTTACACTCAAAAGCGTATAAATTGACAGGAAGGCAGGGATAATTACTACCGTAGTATTTGGAGGTTTATTGTAATCTTAGTTGAATTTCTGTAATTGTACACAGAAATAAAACGTTGATTCTAATCTTCTACAACGTTGCGACATTGTAAACTTACACCCTAGTAGAAGGATATCCAGAGGTGGGCAGTAGCGCGCTACATGTAGCGGCCGCTACTAGCGGCCGCTACATTTTCAGTAGCGGTAGCGGTAGCGACTCTACATTTAAGGCAATGTAGCGGTAGCGGTAGCGCCCGCTACATATTCAAGTAGCGATACGAGGTTTTGCCGCTACATCGCTAACGCTACATTTGTAGATAAAGCCTTTAGATTTTACTTAAGGGGACCGGCTACCCTCCCACAAAACTTTTTTGTTTACAGACGGATCGTTTTGAAACTTGGTACACATATGTAAAACAGAAATCTAAGACCTTATTGTTCATGTAAATTAAAAAAAATGAAAGAAAACGTGGAATTAATAGAAAACGGCAAATAAGGGGCTCTCTAAAAGAATTTATAATTTCTGCAAATCACATGCTACAATGTCGAGACACATATCATTCAATTTGTAACAACAATATCTAGCGACTGTAGAGCCCCGATTTTAATTTTCCTCATCTTTTTTTTATTCGCGTTCTTCCCATTTTTTTCACATTTTAAATAATGACATATAAATACCATTTATTTGTAAATAATGATATAAAATGATCATTTTATAAAAGTTCAAGACTGCATTACACAAAAAAGTATTGCATGTACATCTATATGAACGCGTCTCGTTTGTAGCTTTCAAACGAGTGCAAACACTTTGTAGTTAACGAGAGTAATGGTCTATATATACAGATTTAATTCAAATAAATTTTTGTACATATTGTTAAAAATGTTCATATATATATATATATTTTTAAATTGTCTTACGCAAAAATTATAGCACGCACGGACATGCGGTAAACTGCGTTAGACGCGCCTTTTCAGCAGCTACAAAATGAGTCAAGAAAACGGTAAAGCCAAAATTTCCGATTTTTAGGGTAGCCGGTCCCAAATAGTATTAAATATTATTTAAAAACCAGCATGATACATACATAATATAAATTACAGAACAAAACTGTACGAAAGATTTCGGTGTAATGTTGTCAACCTCAGCCTGTTACTAGTGTCAACATTTTAGTTGTTACCTGTTAAGTTGTTACCAGTTACCACTTACAGGTTTTTTCATCTTTCAGTTTGCTTACAGTTATTTTTACACAGTTATTTTTATGTTTCACCTTCCCTACATGGATGTCTACTTTAATCTACCAATCTCAAAAATAATCCGCATATATATATAAAAAAAGACTGATTTTTATATGTATATGTGGATAATTTTTTAGATTGGTAGATTAAAGTTCACATCCATGTAGGGAAGGTAAAACATAAAAAAAACTGTAACTTTTATTTACTGTATAAAACCCATACTACTTCGGTTAGTTAAATTGCAATAAAGTTGCATTGATATGTTTTGAAAATGTTTTATTATCATTAAATGTTAATGAGTAAATCCTAATAGCAGAACAATAAATATTAAGAGATTTCTAATAATTTTGGCCATTGTAGCGGCTAATGTAGCGCGCTACATTTTACTGCAGCGGTAGCGGTAGCGCCCGTTACAATCTATTGGATGTAGCGGTAGCGGTAGCGCCCGCTACATTTAGAGCATGTAGCAGTAGCGGTAGCGGCGCTACATTTCAAAGTAGCGCTGCCCAGCTCTGAGGATATCACACAACAAAATTGATGTGTTTCCTTGCTGCCTCTGATTTTCCGAATTGAGTTTTGCTGGGCATGCAGAATTTTGGTAAAATTCTACCGTTAAATTGATACCGGTTGGGGCGATGGTGCATATCGATAACCATATAACATGTGTTAAACTTATCAACATATTTTTATTACATTCAACTTACGCAAGTTTTAAAAACCTAATAAGAATTAATAAATTATAGAAATATCTAATATCTATCTAATAAATTATATCAAATAAACTATAGAAATCGGGATAGGATTATCGATCACTTGACTGTTAAACATCTTTTAGACTGTCAGCGTGGCTTTATTGCTGGCAGATTATGCACCACTAATCTCCTGGCTACCTTGAATAATTGGACTCGCCTGCTGGACGAAAGGGTGAAAGTGGATGCATTGTACCTCGATTTTGATAAGGCATTTGGTTCCGCATGAGCGACTGTTTCGTAAAGTGAATTCTTAGGGAATATAGGGAAATGGATTCCAATAGATCAGGAATTTCCTAGTAGGCAGAAGACAACATGTCAGCATTAACGGAACCGTATCAGACTGGGCAACTGTGCGCAGTGGCGTACTGCAAGGAAGCGTTCTTGGGCCTGTTTTGTTTGCCGCTTTTATAAACGATCTACCAGAAGTAGTGTCAAGCGTGTGCTCCATGTATGCCGGTGACACAAAAGTTTATAATACAGTTGAGGATGCGTCAAATAAAATGCAACTGCAAAATGATCTTGAAAGTTAAGTTGACTGGGGCTGATGCGTGGCAGCTGCGTTTCAATGCTGACAAGTGTAAAGTACTTCACCTCGGCAAATACAATGAACAGCAAGCTTACAGCATGAGAAGACATGGTTGCAGCAAGAGGGTTATGATTGAGAAGTCTTGCGTGGAAAAAGATCTTGGAGGCGCTAAAAAGTGATCGCTATGTGTGTCGACAAGACGCTAATATTTTCTAGGCATACTGAAACGCAAGTTAATAAATCCAATAAACTGCTTTGGCTGTTCAGACGCTCCTACGAGTACCTAGCTGTAGAAATGATGAAACTGTTATTCACTTCTGTCGTGCGCCCGAACCTAGAGTTTGGAAACGTTGTGTGGTCACTGAGACTTGTATAGGACCCAAATTTAGTAGAGAGCTTTCAAAGACGGGCAAAAAGGATAATTCCAGGCTTAAAGGGCAAGTCTTCAGACGAAAGGTTGAAGATTATGAAGCTTCTCAGTCTCCGTTATCGTCGCCTGCGTGGTGACCTCATTGAAGTATACAAGTATACGCACCACGAAGTATTGAAGTATACAAGCATTGGTTTGTACAAGGTCCCAGAAGGATTACTAGAATTTGAAACAAGAACCAACACCAAGTGCCACAGCTATAAACTAATAAAACTGCGGTGCAACTCATCCATGCGATAACACTTCTTTTCACTTCGAGTCCCCGACATTTGGAACAGCCTCCCTGAAGAAGATATTGTTGAACGCGTCGTTCAAGAACAGACTAGACAAGGCCATGCAGGAGCACATGTTTAGTCTTGAAATGCCACGTTTCCTACGGAACAACTGAAATCTAGAAACGATTTTAAACCTACCGCTCGTTGAAAAGATTTGATCAAAAGGCCAGTCTAGTCAAGAAAAGCACAAGAATCGGCGACAGGCCTATTCTCCAATACCGCAGAAACCATACTTTACTATACTATACTAATTTTGAAATAAATTTTCTGGATTCAGGCATAAGCTGACCAGTCCATTTATTCCAGACATGAATTAAGACAAGAACTACTCTTCTATTACCCTAAAAAATAAACTGTAACTAAAAAATTATATTGAGGTAGTCATGAATATATATGAATTTAAGTTTAGCTAAAATAGAATTGCATAAAATAATTTACCACTAAGTTATATAATGTCAGTCATAATTCATAAATTAGTGTCAGAGTGAGTATGCTTGAATAAAGGTTCATTAGTGTAAAAATAAATCGCAGTGAAAGAAGAAGGCTTCATTTAAATGCGATAACCGATACATTTATCTTTTGCATAATTTGGCAACTTAGTCTTAATGCATTTCTTACTGCGAAAAGAACTGCTACACACCACTCTTGGAAGCGTACAATGCAGAGGTAATCATCACAAATTCAAAAGTGAACATTAAATGGTTCTAAATTGCAAAAAATTGCATTGTCATTTTGAGTACGGTTCAAAGGTTGAACTATAAAAATTTGCTGGAGTACATGTAGGGACTTAACTACACGCAGCGGTACAAGTGCACGAAGCGGCCGATTTCTCGACTGTAAAGGAAAATGGAGCGGGGAATTTGTGATGGATTATAATCCTTGATACGACTCATACGAGCGCCGTGTTCTCGATATCAGTCCGTAATTTCCTCGTACGCTCTCATAACCTGCGCATTGTGGAACAGGCATTTTAGTTGATGCAGATCGTATGAGCATTTGCAGGAGCTGCCATGAGGATTACAAGAAAATGTTAGGCCAAGAAATTAGCTACAAAAGGTTTTGATACTCGCATCCTCTGAAGCAAAATTTATAGATTACACGTACATATGGGAGAACACCCGCTTTTTTGCAGGGCTCCTGCTGCCCATAGTTCAGTGTTTGACGTTGTTGTCAAGGGTGTCAGGGAGCCTGTTGAATTCATCGAGGATCTAGAGATGGAGCTGCTCGATTCTAATACTTTGAGGCCAGGTCTGGTTGCGAGCTTGTCTCAGGTGACAGGAAGAACGGCTGCTACCTGTCGTAGTAGTTACTCCAATTACTCCAATGCAATCCAAATACCGAAAAATTCTACAAGCCATGAAGCACAATGCAATATCTTATGAAGCCATCCGATCTCCGAGAAACGGACCCACAAAGATCAAGATTGTCTTTCAGGCTCCATTTTTATTATAAGAATGTAATTTTTTGTCCATTTTGGGCAAGGAATAAGACGCGTTTAGCATCCTTCATGTGCAGCAACATGCGCAGCACAGAGACGTGTGTATGTTTATAGTCACGGCCATAAACTAAAAAAAATGCGTTGTAACACATCCATGCGACAACATTTCTTCTCGCTTCGAGTCACCAACATGTGGAACAGCCTCCCTGATAGAATAGAATAGAATAGAAATGTCGGCACTGAAGAAATAGGCCCATGCCCTGTTGCCGATTCTTGAATTTTTCGTGACTTGATTCACAAAGGAGCCGGCCTTTGGAACCCGATCTTTCCATAACTGACGATTGATTGAGATAGCTGCTGGACTTATTGCCTGGCCCGTAATTTGCTAGATTTTCGTGACTTGATTCACAAGGGATCCGGCCTTTGGAACCCGATCTTTCCATAACTGACGATTGATTGAGATAGCTGCTGGACTTATTGCCTGGCCCGTAATTTGCTAGGCATTTTAAGACTGAACATATGCTCCTGCATAGCTTCGTCTAGTCTGTTTTTGAAGATGTTCATACTCGGAGCGTCAATGATGCTATCAGGGAGGCTGTTCCACATGTCGGTGCCTCGAAGCGAGAAGAAATGTTGTCGCATGGATGTGTTCCAACGCAGTTTTTTTAGTTTATAGCTGTGGCTCCTGGTGTTAAATCGTTGACGCTCCGAGTATGAACGCCTTCAAGAACAGACTAGACTAAGCTATGCAGGAGCATATGTTCAGTCTTAAAATGCCCAGCAAATTACGGACCAGGCAATAAGTCCAGCAGCTATGTATATCAAATAATCGTCAGTTAAGGAACGATCGGGTTCCAAGCATCCGGATCCCCTGTGAATCAAGTCACGAAATGTACAAAAACCGGGAACAGGCCATGGGCCTATTTCTTCAGTGCCGACACTATTCTATCTATATATTCAGTCTTAAATACCTAGCAACTTATACGTACCAGGCTATGCAAGCAGCAGCTATCTCAATCAATCGTCAGTTATGGAAAGATCGGGTTCCAAAGGCCGGATCCCTTGTGAATCAAGTCACGAAATGTACAAAAACCGGGAACAGGCCATGGGCCTATTTCTTCAGTGCCGAAACTATTCTATTCTATTCTATATGCATGATATAGAGAAGCGAGAGTCCCAGCACTGCATATCTCACGCTACGCCTGGATTGACCGGATAATTTTTATGTCGCGTGTGTTCATGTGTATTTATAGATTATTTTATCTGATTATTATCTTGAAATGTAACTTAGTGCATTTTTTTCCTCTTCGTACGTGTTGTTCAACGCCTATAAATTAATATTTCACTGACGATAGAGATGACATTCTTTCAATATTATGCCACTAAAACTTATTAGCGCCTGTTTTTGCCGACCACGACGATAATAGGTCATGATGTTGTGAATTAGTGGCTTGTTAATTCCTGCAACATTAGTAGGAAAACGCTAGCGACATGCCAATTTGTTTTCATATACGAGAAGTTTAAGACAGAAAAATAAAAATAAACAGTTGTAGTCTATATTCGTCTATTACACAATTACCGACTTTTAATTTTCGGAAGTTAGGTACTCTACCATGCAAATGTCATCACTCCCTTGCAGGGTTGCAAAAAACCCAAAATTTTTTAAATTAGCCAACCCACCTGGGTTTTGTTAAAAAACACGGGCAAAATGGGTAATATGGGTTTTATTACTTTTTTCACTTTTATCATTCATAGTCATCTAAAAAGCTTTTATAATTTATGTTGATTATGACAAATTTGATGCTATAGAGTATCAACTCTTTATTACATTTGCCATAACTTTTAATCTAATAATTGTAAATATTTTAAACAAAAAGTTAATTGATAATGCATCGTTGACATGATGTATCACTATTTATAAAACACTGACAAATCTGTCAGAGACTCCAAATAATAGAAAAAATGGATTGAAACAATTTACCCAGTTCTTGGATGAGTTCTTGTTTCTCAAAACTCAAATATTACAAGCTTCTAAAAAACATTTTCAGTTTCCCCTCATAATTATTGAATAATTAGACTAAGCACTTTGTAATTCGTATCATTCTTTAGGCTTCTACTATTGTAGGTGCTCACAGTTTCAGAAAATCTGTTAGTTATAAGAATCGTTTAATTTTACCAATCACGTGGCACGATGATCCCCTTTCAGTTGGAATATATTACGAACGAATTCTAATTCATAATGCTAGCCAAATTTAAAAGCCGGGGTATCAAAGTTTGAAGACTATTCAATTTAAAACGAAATGAACAAAAGCTAGAAGCTCATACTCTAGCCGGCATATGTGGGTTTGCGCAACACGTAAGTATGGAAGCGGTAGCAAGATTTAGTAACTTTACAAATGAAAACTGACAAACTATTGTTGGTTTCCATCACCATAGCATATTTTATTTAGGAATGTTTCATGTTGAGATAACCAAATAAAGGTCCGTATGGATGGGATTCTTAGAGATTATAAAGGTGTCGTCAATAAACCTACAGTAAAAAAATTGGCTAACAATCAATGGGACAGTCAGCCAATGACGAAACCTCATGAGAGCATATTGAAATAATAGCAAAATGGGACCCTAAGAAGGCCATTTTTGTTAATCATAATTTTGTTTGTAAAGTTTACCAGAAAAGTATATTTTTCCAGTGTAAAGTAAAATTTACTTTATACGGTACAGCGAATTTTACTGTCTAAATTCATGAGATTTATATTTTCATCATATGTTAAAGCCTCATTACTGGCTTTAAAACATTAGCAAAATTAAATGTTAAATGTTTTTAATGTTTTAATTAAATAAAAACAATATAAGTAACTTTTTTTTGTTGTTTGACTCTGACTGGTGCTGCTTTTTGCCATATTTACCTAAATAAGGAAAATAAGTCGAGCAAGTTGTGATAGCTTGCTGCTCTCAGCTGCGTCGGGTTCTCATTTTTCGCCTTAATTTCCTCGTAAATCACAGAAATTGCGCACTGCGGAACTGCTATTTGCCATTGATCATTCGAGTGTTCGAGGCAACAGTCATGAGGATTGCAAGGGAAATAGCAGCACCTCCAAGTTCATTGATACTCATGTCAGTGAGTGTGGTGATTTACTTCTCTATTGCAGCTCGATTTTTTCAACCAAGAAGCATTTATTTTTTGGACCCAAAGCCACAATTTGAAAGGCGAAAGCTTTGGGGGAAAAGTTCAAACTGTAAATCCATGTTTTCTCTATTGGATGGAGATGAAACTTCAACTCATGGCATTCCTATCGAGATTGGACGAATTATTGATGGAATGAAAAGAGACCTGAGAAATAACGACGTCTGGGACTTGAACTATTATGAGAAAATCAGCCAGTTTCTGCCTTCCGTAATAAATAAAAAAATTAGGGCTTTTGAGAGTGCGCCGTTTAACGACACGCTCATGCACAGGGAGTGTGGAGAACTGTTGCACGTTTTCAATATTAACAAAGTTGAAAACGTAACTTACGAAGAAGTTTCCATGGCTAAATTGTGCATGCTATGGAAGCAAAAAAATTTCACTTACCAACTGAATCCGAAAAGGAACATTTTGGAGCTACATAATGGTAAGCTTCCTTACCTCAATTGTAGAATGAAAGATAAATATTCCCCTGAAGAAACACTGCGATGCTTTAGGAATGCAGTTCACAAGAAGAACGCGTCCGTTCTTATAGAGTTCATCGGCGACTCAAAAATAAACCAAGTGTTTGAAGCTTTCCTCGTTGAAACGAAAGAAATTGACTATGAAATTTTAATCACAGGCAAGGATCGTTGCGTAAGTAAAAGCTCTACAGTGGAGAAATTTAATATTTATTTTTAATTTTAAAAGAAATTGACTATGAAATTATAATCACTGTGGCAAAGATCGTTGCGTAAGTACAAACTCTGCAATGAAGTGATTTAATATTCCCTTTAGCTACCTTTAAAGTGGCATGTTTCTGCGCTTCCGGCCGGGGGATACCTATCCCACGCATAATTTATTATGTAGTTTCATTGTTTGATTGCAGAGCAAAAAATGCAGCCTGCGGGATTGGCTGGTCTACGCCGTGGGCCGCCACAATCGCCGAACAATCGAGGTGACAGTGAGATCAGCGCCAGGCATCACAATCAGGATGCGGTGAGTAATGCAGAGAAATTATCATGAGCTTATTGATGAAATAGGCATTCTATTACCTGTCAGAGGCTTCAATGCTTTTTATAGCTCTAGTTAGAAAAATTATGAACATTACAGTATTTTTAGGAACTGTGGAAACATTATTCATCCGTTCTTGTGAATGAGGAATTCTCCGCGATTGTATGATTCAATTATAAGTTTTTCAAGTATCTTTGCAGCGCAGGAATGTGAATTGAATATAGATTTATTTATATATACGAGGCATCATGCATGTGGAAAATAATTGCTTATTCTCAAACAGCCTTTCAGGCACAGCATTATCGAGATGACTAGTGATCGCGATGCGCGTCTACAAACTCAGTCTTATCCGTTGTAACATAATAATTGCAATAGTGGATCTGATTTGCCGCAAATTGAATTAAATTAAACCTAAAAATCTCAGAAATCAGATCCTTAAATGATAGTTGCAATACAATTCTTATAACGAACCCCCTCGGAAAGAAGAATCCTAATCATTATTTCTAATAAATAGACATACCTGTCTACCTTGTATGTCATATCTATCCGCGCAATCAAATAACTATTTTGGGTGTTTATTATGTTTATTCCTTTTCCTAGCATTTGAAACTCTTAATTTATTCAATCGAATAAATGTATTTAACAATTTAAAGCTTTGCTGGCTTCTACGAGCTTACTGTTGGAGAAATCCTCAAGTCTGACATCTACAAGAAACTTCTAAGCTGGGCCCTGGGCGAAGTGCCCCCACCTGACCTCATCATCATAGGTGGGGATGTCAAATAATTATATCTATGTGAATAATTATTATATAATATACCATCATATAACTCGATATAATACTGTTATAAGTCACAATTACACATTACGCAGAATAATATCTAGGGTATAGGAATAATATTTAATATGCTACAGGAACACATCATGCATGAAATACATCTCATATATGAATTTTTATCATTTTGTCTACAGGATATGGTACGTGGATGATGCTGCTGGAGTTCCTTCGAAATGATTTTAGGCCGCCCTTGACACTCTTGCACAACCTGTGGGATATCCATGCGGCTGTGCTGCGCATGTTGCTGAACATGAAGGATACTACACGAGTCTTATTCATCTCTCAAAATATACCAAAGCCACATGCCTATAAGGAAAAAAAGCCTGCTTTCGTTGAAAAACTATCCCGAACTCCGTGGGTCCATTTCTCGGATCTCGGATGGCTGAATCTCAGAGAAGAACTCACGAGATTTCATGCGCCTTACGCTGGGGGAAATAAAACTGATTTCTGGAGAGCAGTTTTTGCAAGACGTAGCAATGCATTTTCATTTCTACCGAAGTCCATTTCATTTCGAGATCGTTTCAGAATACTTACGGAAGAATTGCCAAGTGTTAGTAAGGAGTCCCACAGGAGTCAACAGAAATCAGCGTCTCATCCTGAAGGACATGCGGAGATTTGGTTTTGGGACTCGTCACAACCATTGACGTTTGCTTCGTTACGCGATTGCGATACGTTATTCCATCACGATCCAATGTCGTCTTACCTAATTCTGTATGCATACAATATAGACCCCATGCCTACCCACACTTACGCGTATGGTCTGCTTAGAAAGTTGGACTTTCCTCCTGAGGAATTCTTCAAGCTCCACAACCAATTATCCGATGAGGTTCGTCCACCAACAGCCGATTTTATTTTTAAAATAAGACCTAACGCCGAAGCGTACAACAACTCTTTTTTCCGTCAAATGAAAACGCATCCGGAGAATGTATTTGCTAATCATACAGGGTCTTCATTTGAGCCTGGAAATTTGTATTTAAACCAACTTAACGAATACTATGACACTTTTGCGACAGCTTACGCCATGCCGGACTTGCACTGCCGAGATCCGAGACATGGTGGCTACCTAGTCAAGCAGGTGGAAGCCATGCAGATCCTCAATATGATATGTAACCAATTCATGGATTTAAATGATAGCTTTTGTTGTTATAACTAAACTGAGAAAACTTGGACATATATAGTCCATCCAACACCCGATGTGTTATTTCATTAACGTATCAGTTTCTTACCACTGCTGAACATGGTCATGCCACGTCAGGAAGTTCACACTCACACCATCCACTGTTGTAGAGAGAATGTTATGTTATGTCTGCGGATGGCAGTAGGGAGAATAGAGAGCCTATTATCTCAGTTTACATAAACAGCTTAAGGTGTGCATGTACCCTGAAATCTTAGAAATCACGTTTTTCGCGTTATTATCTATTTTGTAGAGAAAAAGATTATGAAAAACGGAAATAAACGGCATTAGGGTAGCTTCCATCGTTTTTTCGTGAGATCGTTTTGAGCTTTTATAAAATTGCAATTTTATAACTAAATTTTATATAAATTTCTTTGAATTTTGACCTGTATTTATAGATCATTATTCGTGTTAAGTGCATAGTGTTTGCATTCGTTTGAAAGCTGCAAACGCTGCGCGTTCAATAAAGCAAACCCCATGGATGTACATGCAATACTTTTTGCGTTAGGTTGTTTGGAACTTGGTGCACATATAAATTTAATAACTTGAATTTATCCAGATTTTTTGAAATTGTAATCTGTCTTTATAGATCATTATTCCTGTTAATTGCATAGTGTTTGCATTCGTGTGAAAGCTGCAAACGCTGCGAGTTCAATAGAGCAAATTCCATAGATGTACATGCAATGTTTTTTTGCGTTAGGCCGTTTTGAACTTGGAGAAAATTTAAATTTTATCTATGTAAAATTAATAGTAAAAATCACATTCATATCGTTTTATTAACGTTAAACTGGACATGAATAAGTCAAAAGACGCGTAATGGTGCCCACTATACGAGTAATTGGCAAATGACAAAGCTTCGGCTATATATAGTATATAACATTTTTCAACATATTCATGTTTTTCCAACAATTTTCACTTTATTTGGCTTCCCTGAAAAGTTAACTTTTACAACTACAAAATCTATCTCCTCCTATAATTTTGTAGCTACAGCAATTGTAAAGGATAGAAATAGTTTGTTATTTTAATGTAATGCGAGGCGATAATATTTGTTCCAAAATGGTTAATTATTTTGAATTTGTCATTTTAGTTTAGAGTTTACGGAAGGCTAAGTGCGGAAGGAGGAGGTGATAAGATTATTCTGTCGTGGAAAGCCGGAGTGGAGGTATGTGCTGCGTTAGGATGTGGATATGTAAATATATACGTGAATAGATTGATGTGAACAAATTGTGTAAATACTTAGGTTATATATGTATGAATATGTTACTGTTTAGGTTACTATTATTTATCCGTTTTATTTGTTTCTTTTGTAGGACAGCCTCAAATCTCAAATCTCAGAATCAAGAGTCAGTCTCGAAAGCCATGCATCCAAGATGAAGTGTTAAAGTGTTAATGTGCCGAAGTTATTCTATATTATTTATTGTGTTCATTGAAAGTGTAATAAAGTGTTTTAATAAGTACTCGTTAATATCCAGAACCTATACGATCCTGTAGGCTAGTTGGGTGTTCTGAGAGCCCCAACACAATGAGATAAAAATCTCAATAGATCAACAGGTCAGTTTTTTCTATTTCTTTTTCGTTTTGATTATATATTAAAAAAGAGGTCAAAAAGTGAAAAAATTGGAAATTTAATGAAAAAAAACAGAAAAAGTAATAAATAAAAAACGAAAACAATTGAAAATGTGAACTGATGATCGCTAGATATGGTCTTTACGATTCGAATGATATGTTTCTCGATGTTGTAGCTTGAAAATCAACTAAAATCTTTTTCAACTTAATTTGCCTGCCATTGATCATCGAACTATGTTACATTTACACTTGTGTAGAAATTGTGGTTTATTGGCTTGTATATATGTAGAAAGTATGTTTCCTGTAATTTTTTCAATTCATGACTTGCTTTCGAGGTGAAACACTCCTACCAAACAACTTCATTCATCCCCATGTAGCCGGTTTTAGGTTTGTAATAAACTTCGTTCAGAATTTTACTCCTCACTTCTGTGAGTTGGCTTCTACGTTTTTTGATACTCCAAGATTTACATAACTTAAATTATTCCAGCCATCAGTTCTAACATACCCTGGCATATTAGGATCTACCTTTATTTCAGCCGATTTCTTTGCTTGGATGTTATCAGACTTGTTTCTGTCTTTAGTTTTTGTATGCATGCTATAAAATATATCGTCCTCTCTACAAGATCTATCCAATGAATTAACTCCCTTATAGCCTTCATCAAGTCTTTTTTGCACCTTAGTGCAAGTACCCCAGAAGAGTAGGTTTGCTTAGTGTTGAAAGGGAATGCATAGTTAGCAGTAGGCATGGAAAGAAAAGGGCATAATTTAGGCATGGAAAGGAAAGGGCATAATTTTGGAGTAGGCATGCTTATCATTGAAAGAGCCGTTGAGAAATTGCTCAGATTGAACGTTGGAGAGTAATTTGAAATGCATTTCTGGTAGTGGTAATTTCTTTACCATCGTGTTAAAAATGCCACTACCAGTTTTTTCATTAAGAAGAAACGATTTCAGTTAGTTTAAATATACACTATTATCGATTGATAGTAGCTCAGGATAGTTTATTGATGCGCTTTCATTGTAGACTATCATTTTTATTCGATTATTTTATTAAGAGTTTCATCAGCTTACAGTGGATTAGCGTATTAATAGCGTCTGCTAATACATGTCTGTTATCATCGTCACCATTCAGTGCAAAACTGTTTATCTCCTTAGCATATAATTCATGATTATCACTTGGGATATTATAAATTGTTTTATATATATAGCATCATTATTCAAAGCTCTCTTGTATTCTTCCATGGTGGTTTTCTTTTCAAGGGCATTTCTCTTTATACCTCTAGCTTTTTTAGCTACGGAACACTCTGTTTGATAAAAATACAGCTTTACTTGAAGATCTAAAATTTCTTCTATGAGCAGGCCCCTACTTTTATTCGTTATTTTACCGATTACTTTTTTGTTCTGATTTTAATATATGAAATGATCTTTAAGATAATTTAATGTATGAAATAAGTCTTTTCTTATTTGTTATATCGTCATAGAAATTGATTAGAGACTATTTTTGTTTAATAGGAAATTCGTTTTATTGAGGAAAAATTTGGTTTATTGTTCCAAGACTGTGACGATGATGGATGTCGTCCTTTTATTCCTATTTGCATATAATCGTTGTACGATATTTGTCCACGCTATTTATTGAACTGTCCGCTTTAAAACTCACGGCAAACTATCAATTTTTAATTTGTCCTCGGCAGAGTTTTCTTCTCATAAAAACATTTTAAACTGTCAGGTTGGTTGTACGGGATTTTACGTTATCCGAGTGGTCAAAGAGGCGCATAGAAAGTTCTCTACTACTACTGGCAGTGCGATTCAACAAGGAGAAAGACACACACATTTATCTCAACTTCATATACTAAAAAGGAGCACTATATCCTACACCTAGTTACAGGTTTAGGCACGGTGACAATAACGAGAGCCCAGGCTTACTTGCTCGAAAGAAAATCCTATCCTTTACCGAGCTGGCATGAGACAACAAAATGTTGACAATGTTACTAACAGACACGGAATTAAATGTAATTAGATCGTGAGGACTGAACAAGGTGGCTACACGAGAACGCTATATCTTATCAACTTAACATGGGTACATCACCGCATCAATGCCGCGAATCCATCTGATCTCTGCCTGTGAGACTGGTGATTTTCGGCTCTTGACGAAGCTCTTTGGGCGAGGGTTACTGGAGACGTCCCCTCGACGACAGTCGGCTGTCTTCTAATACGGCTATAGTAGGCTGGACGCTCAATCGGGGTGTATTTTCTTCGCTGGAGTTCAGGCAACTTGCAGGCAGATGATTCTTCTCCGGAACTCACACCGTGGAATACTTGCAGACTTTGCTTCAGTCGTAATCCGGGCAATATTTTGGGTTGTCGTTGGTTTCTTGTAGGCGTCGGTGGCTAACACTTCTCCGGAACTCCCACAGTTGAATACTTGTAGACTTTGCTTCAGTCGTAATCCGGCAATATTTTTGGGTTGTCGTCGGTTTATTGTAGGCGTCGTTAGGAAGTGCGGTCAAATATACAACAGAAAAGTAGAAACAGAAGCACGAAAAGATCACAATATTCCAGTGGCACGCACTTACTTCTAGGAGGCAGAGGCGAGCTTGGAGTTGTTCAGCTGTTGAGGCGAGTCTGGAGCACCGGGCAATGGACACACACAGTAGCCACGAGGGGCCAACTGCCTGCACATCCGCCGCGCTCGCCTTATATAGCCCCGATTACGCGTAGACCCGCACTCGGTTGGCGTCGCTTGAATGTTCGTGACGACATGTGTTTTTCCCATAAGTCCTAGTTTCCTATTCTTGTTTATGATTTATTCCTATTCCTTGTTTATAATTTATTCCTTTTCCTAATCAAAATCGTCGGTTTGGATGTTATAGCAGAGTGAGTCGGCATGTGTGAACAGTAGCTTTGCTTCATCACCATATTTTTCTCTCTTATAAAGTTGTAATAAAAGTCAACCATCAATGTTTTGCTTATATCTTGCATGCTGATCCAACATAGATAGGTTTATCAAACTTCAGTTTTTGCTTTTGCATATGACAGGCTATTAGATTTTGTGAGAAAATTTCGAGCCCTGTAAAACTAGGTTTATGAACTAATCTTCTCAATTTTTGATTAGTCTTAACCAGATTAACTTCGACTCGATTTTTAATGTTCTCCATTGTTTTATCGAATACAGAATTCTTCATTAGCTATAAGAAATTTTTGTCAAAATCTGATTTGGCTTGCTGTTGCTTTTTTGTGTTCAGATCTATGTACGAATCCATCCATGGACTTTCAGCCATAATATTCTATGAATTTTAATTAGTTTAAATCCAAATTTCTCATACAGTTTAAATTACTATAATGGAATACATATTTTTCACGCATACCAAGATGAGGTTCTAAATTATGAACTTCTGCTACTTGAATATATGATTGGCATTTAAGTTTTTTGGAAAACTAAAGTCAACTTCTAGGAAGTAGCCTTTATCATCTTTGAATGATTAATTTTCTTTCAACCATCAAAAGTTTCTTGCTGGAATGCTCTGTGACATTGCCCAACCAAATAAATTATTTGCGTCCATGTACGATTTATAATTAATCGGCTTTTGCAGATCATAATTTTCAGGAATATATTTGTCTAGCATATCTTGTGGTTATGTAGTTGTTGGAGTATCAAAAAGCGTAAAAGCCACTCACTCTGAATGAAATTAACTACAATTCTAAAACCGGCTACGTGGGATTAAATGAGCTTGTTCGTTTGAGTGGTTTATCTCGAGAACAAACATGGATTGGTTGGAGTCACAGGAAACATACAATCTACATAAACCAAAAGAACATAATTTCACCACAAAAAGAATCAAAGTAAGAAAGATCGATGATCAATGGCAGGCAGATTTAGCTGACATGCAGAAGTATCCAGATATAGGAGGAAACTATATTCTAACTGTGATTGATGTCTGTAGTAAACATGCATGGGCAGTCCCTATACGAAGAAAGACTGGTGAAAAGATTAGAAACTCTTTACAAAATCTTTTTACTGAACGAATTCCCTGGAAATTCAAACAGGCAAGGTACAGACTATTCATCAACAAGCCAATTCATGAGTTATCCAGCAAGTTTGAAATTCAATAGTTTGAAACTGAAAATTAATTTAGAGCTCAAGTTGTAGAGAAATTTGACCGAACTCTCAAGAAAAAATGTTCAAATATTTCACGTACGATAAGACAAAAAAGTGGGCAAATATATTACCTGATTAATTTAAAATTATATAAATAGAAATCACAGATAAAATAAAATGATTCCTCGTGAAGCTTCAATGAGAAAAACAGTAAAAATGTCAATGCAAATTTATTCCCTGAGATAAAAATAGCTGTATGAACGTCTAAATTAAAGATTGGTGATCGTGTCAGAATTAGTCGAAAATGTACGGATCTTAATATAGATAATCTTCCTAATTTCACACGTGGATTATTTATCATCTCTAAACTATTAGAGACAAAACCAGTAACTTATAGGCTGAAAGATTTCAACGGTGAAGAAGTAATAGGGAGTTTTAATTATCAAAATGGAATTAGAAATGGAATGGAAAAGGAATTATCAAAACATAGCAGTGATGTTTATGAAATTGATAAAATTTTGAAAAAGAGTAAAGGAAATTTGTTAGTAAATTGGAAGAGAAATGATGACCAATTTTGAAATCCTGCAGCTGAACTGACATCAAGTAGAACTATCATTTTATTATTTCTCTTTCATTTGATTAACAATTTTCCTTTTTCAAAATTTTATCAATTTCATAAAAATCACTGCTATAAACTTCTAAAGAATTCCCGCTCTGGTATAATTCTTCGCCGATCGCCCGTCATTGTCGGAATGTACAAAATGCGTTAATCAAGACAGTTAAGAAACAATTCTACTCGGTCAAAATCAAGCAGAGGTCGAATGACTCCAGAGTTCTATGGAAAATTTTTAACACCTCACTCGCGAAAAATGTTGTTGCTAACAAAAGAATTGAATTGTTGAAAAATAACAATCTAATTTCTTGTAGTGCGGCAGCAACTGAATCTAACAATTACTTTCTCTGTTACTAATGACATCACTATAAAAACTTAGGTCCTGTGAACAATGATGTGACGCATGAAATTCCTTTCTGTGAGGCATCCTATACTTTCTTTTCCCTACTTTCTGAACTTGAAATAAATAAATTTTTACGACTGTGCAAGGGATCGACTGTTCAGATCGATGATGTTCAGCCAAGAATGTTGTATCTTGTAGCTGACACTGTAGCACCAGTTTTGGCTCATACTTTTAACCTATGCATGTCCAGTGGTGTGTATCCCGATTCACTGAAACGTGCTCGCGCTATACCTGTTTTTAAATTCGGTGACCTAATAATGTCTGTAATTGTCGTCCAATATCAACCTTGACATTTCTTAATAAGATATTCGATAAAATTCTCTATTCTAGACTCACAATTTTTTTTAACCAGTTTTCGATAATATTTGTTGATCAGTTTGGTTTTCGTAAGGGTACTAACACAAATATGGCTATATTTTATTTAGTTCCAGACCTTCTCATGACGTATCATTCTAAAGAATACTGTGTTGAACTTTTTCTGGACCTACAAAAGGCTTTTGATTCAGTGAATAACTAAGTTTTATTGGGTAAGCTCCGCCGTTATGGAATTAGGGGAACCCTCCTGTCACTTATTCAGTCTTGCTTTACGAACAGAGAGCAGTTCGTCACATTGAACGAGTACAATTCCCCTTTAAGGCCTATATATATATATATATATATGTAGGTGTAACTCAGGGCTCTGTACTTGGGCCTCTATTATTCAACAGTTTTATTAATGATATCGCCTCGTCGTGTAATGCGTACTGTAAGCTTTTTGCCGATGACGCAGTGTTCTATGTCTCGATAAGCTCGTATGACGAAGCGTGCGACAATATATCAGAGCTGTCATTGAATATGAAAAATGGCTTCTGGCAAGCAAGCTAGTGGCACATACAGACAAGACGAAGTTGATGCTTTTTACTCCCAGACCCGTTTCCGTTCTCGACACCACTAACAATGGGACAATCGTGCAATGAACCAATGAATTCGGGAATCTTGGTTTAATCCTCGATAACAAGATCTCCTTCAATAAACACATTAACCAGGTCGTCAGGAGCTACACTTGTGCCCGAAATTATTCATACTCCTTCAGAAAAATAATAAAATTCCAATTTTAATGAACAATAGAGATCATTTACAACTTATTCTTCTTGGAAGGGTTGTCATTATTATGTACAACAAATTTAATGCTAGAAAATATGTATATAATAACTTTCGATAGCAATTATTTTTAATTTTGTGAGTAACGAACTGTTCATAATTATTCGTACCCTCTTATTCCAGATCATTTATCATAATATTTAAGAAGAGCTATTAATGAAAATAGTAGTTGATACTCAATAATTGTATTTCAAAATTTGGTGTTACTATATCTAAGCATTGTAATATTTTTTTCTGCAAAGTTTGAAAATATAATTTTTTCACAATTTAGGAAAAAGCTAAAATTTTGTTAAAAATTTGAAGATGGCAAAGAAAAAAGAGCTTAGTAATGATCTCGGAAGCAAAATTATAAATTCATACAAAGAAGAGATGAGATATAAAGCAATATCAAATAATTTTTATGTTCCTACGCCTACAATACAGTGCATTATAAAAAAATTCAAATCATTTGTCACGGTGGACAACCTGGTTGGTCGAGGAAGGAAAGGAAAAAGCTCCACTACATGTGCTAGAAACATAATACGCTCCATTTGCAACAATAATAGGATCGATAGTATGGGAATTCTATCAAATTTGGATGCTTTTGATATGAAGGTATCAAGACAATCATTACAAAGAACAATGCGTCGTAACGGACTGAAGGGTTGTCGACCCAGGAAAACCCCTTTGCTAACAGAAAAGCATGTGAAAGCACGCCAGAAGTTTTCTAAAACTCCTGTCGATTACCAAACCCCATTTTTCTCCAAGATTTTGTGGAGAGATGAGACTAAAATTGAATTATTCGGGCATATGAATGTTGCTTACGCTTGGCGAAAAAAAGGTGAGAATCATAATCCAAAGAAAGCAATCCCCACAGCTAAACATGGCGGTGGGAATCTTATCTTTTGGGGTTCATTTTCTGCCAGGGGACCTGGAAGTCTGATCAATGTAATTGGAATCATGTAAAAAGAACAATATTTTGATATTATTAAAAATAACATGAAGCAGGATGCAGAAAGTTTTTTTTCTTTGTCCTGATTGGATTCTTCAGCAGGATAATAATTCGAAGCACACATAGAACAGTCAAGAAGTGCTTCGAGGATTCTCACATCAATGGCATGGAATGACCTAGTCAAATTCCCCATTTCAATCCAATTGAGAATTTGCGGCGCGTACTGACAATAGAGATGAAAAAGAGACAACCTAAAAATATGAAAGAATTGGAACAATATGCCTTGGAAGAATGGACAAAACTTAGCGTCGATACATGCAGAAACCTTGTTGACCATTACCCAAAGCGTTTATAACAAGTTATCACGAGTAAAAAGGCCATGATATTAACTATTGATTCAGGGTACGAATAAATTTGGTCATGAGTCAGTTTGATGTTTCCTTTAAATCTCTTCACAAAACTGAAAAAATAATGTTTTTTGGGTTCTAAATACATGTCATATGGTTCATAAATGGTTTATATCTGCTTTAAAGTTTTAGATAATTATTTTTTGGTCTATTTCTCATAATTTGTAGAAATGACGTTAGGGTATGAATAATTTCGGGCACAAGTGTAAGTAAAGCCCACGGAGTTTTGCGTGCTTTATAAAATGTATTCCCTTTCCCTCAATTAAAAACGCTTTTCTAAACATTGTCCTTATCAAAGTTATCAAGTACTTTGGTAACCTGGGGTGGTGTACCTTACAATACAAAAAACGGTGTAGCGGGAGAGCTACGCTCCCTACATCAAAATTACTGGGTCTCTGCAAGCGGGCCCTAACGTACGAGGATTAATCAAGCAAACTTTCAGAGGCTATAAGGTATATTACCATTTCATGGAGAACCCGCAGCCACGACATAAGACTATAAACTAAATGCGTATAGATTTACGATTACAGACATTATATAATGAAATTTATAATCATTACCAAATGTGGTAGGTCAGGTAAAAGTAGGCTGCCTAATCGCAATGAGCTGCTTCCCGAGAAATCTCCCACGCCTACTTTTTCTCTTCAGTCTCTTTCAGAGAGGTGCGGCGGATTGAGAAAACTAATAGCGCGGTCAAGGCTGGCCCGGTATAACGGGTCATCACATTACTTAATAAATCGTTGCGTTCTGTGCTTAGGGTTAGGTATGAATGATGAAAATAATATGCCTTTGATATGCTCTAACGAATTATATAGGCGGTCGAAAATTTTAAAACTTGACAATATGTTCCGATTTCAACAATAAAAATTCATGAACAGAGCATTTTAACATGATTATCGTCTTTTTAAATATGCTTTCGCCCTCTTATTCCCTAACATTCTCACAACACCAGGGACATTCGATTTAACTTCCCAGCAGATATTCGGTGGTTGAATCGACATTTCAACAACTACCTTCGGCTTCGGAAAGAAGAAGGCTTCATTTAAATGCGATAGCCTATACATTTATCTTTTGCATAATTTGGCAACTTAGTCTTAATGCATTTCTTACTGCGAAAGGAACTGCTACACACCACTCTTGGAAGCGTACAATGCAGAGGTAATCCTCATAAATTCAAAATTGAACATTAAATGGTTCTAAATTGCAAAAAATTGCATTGTCATTTTGAGTACGGCTCAAAGGTTGAACTATAAAAATTTGCTGGAGTACATGTTGGGACTTAACTACACGCAGCGGTACAAGTGCACGAAGCGGCCGATTTCTCGACTGTAAAGGAAAATGGAGCGGGGAATTTGCAATTGATTATAATCCTTGACACGAGCGCCGTGTTCTCGATTTCAGTCCGTAATTTCCTCGTACGCTCTCATAACCTACGCATTTTGAGACAGGCATTTTAGTTGATGCAGATCGTATGAGCATTTGCAGGAGCTGCCATGAGGATTACAAGAAAATGTTAGGCCATGAAATTAACTACAAAAGGTTTGACAAGGTTGGGTTGGGGACAAGGTTGGTAAAATTGCCGGACTGGGGTTGTGGCTCTCCACGGCGTGGACAAAGCAATCCCGAAGTCTGTATTTTATGCTCTGCAATCAAACAAATTAATTGTGATGATGAAGTACGAGCAAAAAAAAAAAAACATTACCATGCCGGATATGATGAAAGATTATAGGTAACTTATCGGATTACAAGTAGAAAAATGAAATGTTAAGTCACGTCGTTGTGGGACTTGTACTTACGGAACGTTTCTTGCCAGTGATTATAATTTTATAGTCAATTTTTTTCGTTTCAACGAGGAAGGCTTCGAACGTTTGGTTTATTTTTGAGTCGCCGATGAACTCTATTAAAACAGATACGTTAATTCTCCAGAATCACAGTGTTTCTTTAATTCGAACTTATTTATACTGAGCTGTACCTCTTAAACTTCCCCCCCCCCAACAGGGTTCGAAACTCTGAGTTTGAAAAATAAATGTTTCTTTTCTGGAAAATCCAAAAGAAAAGAATTTAAAAACCTTAGTGTTTAATCTATTATCTGACCATGACTTTTCACATAGGAATCTCGTCAAATAGATTTCACCATAAAACCAGTCTCTGAGTGTCCTTTTGAACAATGAAAATTTGAAATAATGTGGCTTCCAAGTCTACTTTAGTGGAGTGTCACATTATAGAATAGAATAGAAGTGTCGGCACTGAAGAAATAGGCCCATGGCCTGGTGCCGATTCTTGAATTTTTCGAGACTTGATTCACAAGGGATCCGGCCGTTGGAACCCGATCTTTCCATAACTGACGGTTGATTGAGATAGCTGCTGGACTTATTGCCTGGTCCGTAATTTGCTAGGCATTTTAAGACTGAACATATGCTCCTGCATAGCTTCGTCTGGACTTATTGCCTGGTCCGTAATTTGCTAGGCATTTTAAGACTGAACATATGCTCCTGCATAGCTTCGTCTAGTCTGTTCTTGAAGGCGTTCATACTCGGAGCGTCAACGATGCTATCAGGAAGGCTGTTCCACATGTCGGTGACTCGAAGCGAGAAGAAATGTTGTCGCATGGATGTGTTCCAACGCTGTTTTTTTAGTTTATAGCCGTGGCCCCTGGCGTTGGTTCTTGTTTCAAATTCTAGTAATCCTTCTGATACCTTGTATAAGGCATGAGTATACTTATATGCTTCAATGAGTTCCCCACGCAGACGTCGATAACTGAGGCTTGGAAGCTTCATAATCTTTAATCGTTCCTCATAGGACTTGCCTTTCAGGCCCGGAATTATCCTTGTTGCGCGTCTTTGAACATTCTCTATTAAATTTTGGTCCTTTTTAAGTTTCGGTGGCCACACGACGTTTCCAAACTCTAGATTCGGGCGTACGACAGCAACTAACAACTGCTTCTTCGCTTCTGTATCTAGGAACTCAAAAGAGCGTCTGATCAGTCCAAGTCGTTTATTGGCTTTATTAACTTGACCTTCAATATGTTTCGAAAATTTCAACTCATTGTCGATATTAACTCCTAAATCTTTTTCCATTTTCGACTTCGACATCATCACTCTGTCTTTACAACCGTGTCTTCTCATACTGTAATATTGCTGTTCATTATTCCTACCGAGGTGGATTACTTTACATTGGTCAGCGTTAAAATGCAGCTGAAAGAGAAAGTTTATATTATATATCATTATAGAAAGTTTAACTTGATAATTTAGTTTATACTTGCACTAAAATGACAGCTGTTCTAGAATGAACTAATTAAACATGGGATTATATGCTATTTACGATGTCGATTGAAACATGTGTGATTCCATTTGGCGTTTCCTGTAACTTTCATGTTTTAATTTCATGTAACTAAGCTTGCCATATGTTTCAAAGGATCATCAGAGGTTAGTTCAGGTCGATCAATATATTTTGATGTTTAAATTAAGTTGGTGTAATTGTTTGCTTCATTTACCTAGAGAAGGGAAATAAGACAAGGAAGTTGTGATGGATGGCGCCTGTTAGGTGTGTGGGGCTCTCGTTTTTCGTCCTAATTTCCTCGTATGCTCACATAACTTGCGCATTGCGGAACAGGTATTTGCCATTGATGGAGATCATTTGAGAGTTCGAGGCTACAGCCATGAGGATTGCAAGGGAAATTTCAGCAGCTCTAAGTGCATTGATACTCGTGTCAGTGATTGTGGTGATTTACATCTCATATGCCGCGCAAATTGATCACAATAGAAACTTTTACTTTTCGGGCACAAAGCCTGCTTTGGAGAGGCGAAAGCTCTGGGGGAATAGCTCAAATTGCAAATCTATGTTCTCTTTATTGGATGGAGATGACAATTCACAGTCAGGATGCAGTGAGTATTGCGGAGTAGGAACTATCCTGAGCTGGAGAGGTCCAAGAATTATCCTATATTATACATTCTGCATTTTTCATGAAGCCTACTTAAATGCCAAGGTTCTCTTTACATGCTGCTTGAACGCCATGCGTTCTCTATGCATTCTCCTTATCGTCCTACATTCACCATGCATTCTGCTGTCAGCTTTCTGTTGTCAGCTTCATTCTGAGAATAAAATAAATTGTAGAGTAAATGAGTATTTTCAAATATTTTTATCCAATGTTGCAAAGTATTAATTCGGATATAAGAAGAATGATTGATTTGGTAGTACATATGCTACACTGATAGCTCGTCACAGTGCGGAGCTGTTAAATAAAATTGTTAACGATTTTAATATACAGTATATGGTATATCATGCAAATAGAAATAAATACTGATTTCCGCTAAAGCACTTTTTAAATGAACCGACATTTTGATTAAAGTTTCCTCTTGGCTTCCTCTATGAAATTTAATATTGAAATAGTATTTTGGAACTTATTAGCAGCAATTCGAATATAATTAAATTTAAAAATTGCACTAAATTGCAATCAATGCATTATTATTGGGATCATGCTTTGATGCAGTGCACTTCAAATATCAGAGCCGTTTGAGAAGAGGAAGCTCTGCGTCATATGTGCATTTGAAAAAAATTTCACGGTACTTATTATGTTAATTACTTTTACTTACCGTAATGTATTCAACAATTCAAAGCTTTGCGGGCTTCTACGAGATTACTGATAAAGAAATCCTCGAGTCTGACATCTACAAGAAACTTCTAAGCTGGGCCCTGGGCGAGGAGCCTCCACCTGACCTCATCATAATAGGTGAGGAAATCTAATAATTATATTTGAGTAAAATATAATTGTATAATATAAATACCGTTATATAACTCGATGTAATACTGTTATAGTTATAATTATACTTTACGAATAATAATATCTGGGATACAATTAAATTTTTTAATAAGTCTATACGATATCATGCATGAAATTCACGCCTACTATGAAGGAAACGCATTTTTTTTCTACAGGATATGGTACGTGGATGATGCTGCTGGAGTTCCTTCGAAATGATTTTAGGCCGCCCTTGACTCTCTTGCATAACCAATGGGACATCCACGCCGCCGTTCTACGCATGTTGTTGAACTTGAAGGATACTACACGAGTCTTATTCCTCTCTCAAAATATGCAAAAGCCCCATGCCTATAAGGAAAAAGAGCCCGCTCCTTTTGAAAAACGATCTCGAATGCCGTGGATCCATTTCTCTAATCTCGGATGGCTGAATCTTAGAGAAAAACTCACCACATTTCATGCGCCTTACGCTGGAGGAAATAAATCTGATTTCTGGAGAGCAGTTTTTGCAAGACGTAGCAATGCATTTTCATTTCTACCGAAGTCCATTTCATTTCGAGATCGTTTCAGAATTCTTATGGATGAACTGCCAAGTGTTAGTAAGGAGTCCCACAGGAGTCAACATGAATCTTCATCTGATCTTGAAGGACATTCGGGGATTTGGTTCTGGGATTCGACACAACCTGTGGCGTTTGCTTCGTTACGAGATTGCGATACGCTTTTCCATCACGATCCAATGTCGTCATACATAATCCCGTATGCCTACAATATAGACCCCAAGACTACCCACCCTTACACGTATGGCCTGCTCAGTAAGTTGGACTTTCCACCGGAAAAACTTTTCCAGCTCCGCAATCGTCGATCTGAAGAGGTTCATTCACCAACAGCCAACGTAACAAAAGAAATAAGACCTAACGACGAACCGTACACGAATACTTTTTTCCGTAAAATGAAAACACTTCCAAAAAATGTATTTGTAAAGCATTCAGAGTCTTCATTTGAGCCAGGAAATTTGTATTTAGACCAACTTGACGATTATTATGACAAGTTTGCTACAGCTTACGCCTTCCAAGACTTGTACTGCCGAAATCCAATGCATGCTGGCTACCTAGTCAAGCAAGTGGAAGCGTTGCAGATCCTCAATATGATATGCAACCAATTCATGGATATTGATAGTAGCTTTTGTTGTCGTAATTAACAAAGATGAAAATCACTAATAATTATAATCCATCCAGAACCCGCTGTGGTATTTAAAGAACCTGATGTGGTTTGAAGGATGGATGTTACTTTGTGACGTCCGTGAACTGAAATCTCAACAAATTTCTGCTTGTAATTGTACCTGATTTACGTTTATGTTATTACGTTAAGTTTAGGAATCGGGCTCGCCAAGCTCCTGCGTTTCCAAGTAAGTCGCTTTGCTATACGCCGCCATGTTTGTCGCACACTCGAGCCTTAGCTTACTCTTTCGTTCCTACACGTTTGGTGGCAATGGAGAAAGAAAGAGCAAAGCAGAAAGGATTAAGCTATTGTCGAAAATTTCTTCTTCAGCGAGAGACCGGTATTTAATAAAATCGTTCGACATTAACGATGTTGATCCCTACAAAGTGCCGGCTAAGCAATGGTGTGCAGATTTTACGAGCCTGTCTCCCGTTTCACACGGTGATTTACCGAACTATTTAGTGTTTGGTGTCACCAATACATCTTGCAAGAATTCAAGACATACAAGACGCTTGAAGCTTTCAAGCAATTTGTGGATGGATGGGTGCAAGAGATATACATACACTAACAAACCGGCCAACTGCAACAACACTGTCATTGTTGCCAAAATGAGGATAATGGATCATGGCAATGCAATCTGTTCTGTAAATATTACACGAAAGAAAAAAAGAAGCACTGTGGTTATAATTGATATGTGGTATTAATTGATATTATAATTGATATAAATATATAATTGATATATATTTATAATTGATATGTCATTAAATAATGATAGTGGATATCAGAGAGAAAATATCTTGAGCAGACGAATACTTTATGCTTGGTTTCAACTGTTATGGTCCCACGACGAATCGCCGCCACCCATGCTGGTCGACGTCTTGTTGTAACGTCGAGAATTTCGCTGCCTTGGCTTTCCTTCACGGCTGTTAAACTGAAGAAATGCATTCCATTGTCCAGTTTTCTGTTAAAATATTCGTGAGAACGACTGGTGCATTCAACAACGACGCAGAAGCGTCCCATCTTCAAGCAAAAAAATTAAAAAAGAAACAAGCAAAGTTGATAGAAAACGTAGGCGAAAGCAAGACCATGCAACGAATATGGTGGCCGATCCCACAATGCATTTTGCGATTCGGTGCCGAGACGTCATCCTTTCGAAGCCGATTCCCGGTCCAAAGCCACGCTAATGCGCTGCTTTTGTTGTCCTCCGTCCCCAAGCATTCGTGAGACAGGTTGTCCCACCATCGGAGAACGAAGGTAACGTTGTAGCCGCGCCTCATGCGTCTCTAATTTTTGTACCGCGATTTTTCTTATAATTTTTTGCGATCATTCAACAGTTATTTCTTATATTTGTCCTGTTAAATTTGTACTCATATTTCCATTAATGTTTTTTTTTGTCTTTCGATCTTTACTAGCATTTTCATTTAGAGAAAAAGTCTGTTCACCTTGATCATCCGAAGCGCGTCACTTTCATTCTGTTAGTCGTGAAGCACTTTGCGGTCCACTGTTGGTGATTTTTTTTATGAACAGTAGTTATATTGTGACGTGTAAATTTGTGCGTTATATTTGTGAATATTGTGAGATCTAAATTTGTGCTGTGATATTTGTGAATTGTAATTATATTGTTTGGAATAATTAAAGTTAAGTATTATAGCCGTATCTTGTTAAGTTTATTTATTATTGCTGTTTGCAGAATCGTATTAGTCCACCACAAACAATACATTCAGTATACGAGCCATCCGCTGAGTTCACTTTAGGTTTATCTTGTGTTTATTTTGAGCTTATTTTGTGTTCTCATCAGTGCCTTCGTATTAATAAAGTGCTAAAAATCTCAAGTTCACTTCCCTGCACGGTTAAAGTTCGATTATATCTGGCTGGCGCTGAAGTAATTAAGAGCGTTCGGACGTCACCGTTGCGCTTACAACGTTATGTGTCACTCTTGTGCATATGCCCTTATTTGAGCGAGCTGATGAAAAATGCTGTTGCTTGCTACTGGCAGAGGGCAGTGGAACACAGGCTAACGATCCGCGATCGTTAGCCTGTGCCCTAAAACTTGTCAAATTGTCATCCGCGTGCCCAAAAAAACTTATTAAATCTGCACTTGAATTTCGCACGGGATCATCCCCGCTCTAAGCTGGTTTGGCAAGGCATTGAACAGCCTCGGTCCTGCCACAGAAAGTGTTCCCTCCTGGAGAGTCTTTACTCTGGCCGCAGCTCGGTTGTTAACAGGGGCCATTCTGCACAGTCTCCGTCTCATAAATACTCTCCATTAAAGGCTAAAATATAGTGTAGCAGGAATTTTCATTGACTAGATTTTCCATTTCTATGTTCAATGTTCGTTGTCCAACAACCTAATAGTCCAGTCTAAGAAGTTCACTTCGTAGATTTCTGTGTCAGGTGATTAAAGCCACAGATTACAATTCCTGCTTTACTCTAAGGAGCCCTGCTCACCGGTCAGTTTAATTTTCATACCTCCCAAATTCAAATAATGTCTCACGTTACTGATTATTTACTCCATATTAAGTTTTGATTTTATACATGATACATTTTTAACTAGTATTTTTATTGCTTGGTTTCCAGAAATCCTTTGTAACGGATCATCCATTTAAATATACCGTCATGACTAAGCGGCCACGAATAGCAGAAGTTCTATGACTTGGATCGAAGAAAGTATGATGCCTTAATTAAAGTATGCTTTAACCAAGTGTTGGTTAATGGTACTCTGTGAGTACAGCGTGGTGGTACCCCGCGACCGTGCTTGGAGAATGGTATTCTATTACAAGAGGTTAGGGAACCACTGGTCTCAACCGCACTCATCACGTCAACCAGATTCCGTTTGGCGAACGGTTTACAACAGTTGAAGCAAAATAAATGGATGCTTTGGTTGACGTAAGCGTGGAAGAATTTCATGCGGTTTTTAAACAAAATTTCAACTGAGCGAGCGTGTCAGCCGATGTTCCGTCGGCAAAACTTGCACCATGTCACGTTTGACTTCGTGCTCCAAGAATTCACTTGCGTCACAGCTAACGATGTCATCGCTGCCGTACGTGCGCTACCTAACAAGCAGTGTGCCAGCGATCCGCTGCCGACGTCTTTACTTATGGGGAATGTCGTAACCGGGTAACCCTAATACCTTTTCTGGTCCAACTTTTAAACCACTGCCTCACCGACGGTGTTTTTCCAGAGAACTTCAAATCGGCTTACAAAAATTACGCCTCTATTGAAAACCGTATCGACCCATCTTCAACCTGCCGATTTTAACGAAACTCCTGGGACGCGTTGTGACTTGACGGCTGAATAATCATCTTCAGGACACCGGTCTCATGCCTTGCCTACATTCTGCATACCGATATCTTCACTCGACGGAAACCACTGTGAAGAAGGTGCTTTCAGATATTCTGCGAGCTGTAGACTGCAGCAAAATTGCGGCACTGACATTACTCGACCTGTCGGCCGCGTTTAAACCGGCCGCGTCGACCACGCCAATTTATTGCATCGACTTGACGTATCATGCATTTGGCCGGCGAGGCACAGTGCAGCGGCGGTTCGAGTCCTATCTCATAAATGGATTTTAATGCCTTCAACTCGGGAACTTATGATATGATATGTGAGGTCGATTAATATATTTTGATGTTTAAATTGAGTTGATGCAATTGTTTGCTTCATTTACCTAGAGAAGGAAAATAAGACAAGGAAGTTGTGATGGATGACGCGCGCCTCTTAGGTGTGTCGGATTCTCGTTTTTCGCCCTAATTTCCTCGTACGCTCACATAACTTGCGCATTGCGGAACAGGTATTTGCCATTGATGAAGATCATTTGAGAGTTCGAGGCTACAGCCATGAGGATTGCAAGGGGAATTTCAGCAGCTCTAAGTGCATTGATACTCGTGTCAGTGATTGTGGTGATTTACATCTCGTATGCCGCGCAACTTGATCACAAAAGAAACTTTTACTTCTCGGGCACAAAGCCTGCTTTGGAGAGGCGAAAGCTCTGGGGGAATAGCTCAAATTGCAAATCTATGTTCTCTTTATTGGATGGAGATGACAATTCAAGTCTCGATATTCCTCATGACATTAAGCGAATTATTGTTAGGTTGAAACATGATTTGAAGAATGACGACGTCTGGGACTGGGAACCTTATGAGAAAATCAGTCTGCATTTGTCTTCGGCGATAAGGAAAAAATTTAGAGCTTTTGAAAGTGCGCCGTTTAACGACACGCTCATGGGCATGGAGTGCGGAAAACTGTTGCATTTCTCCGAAATAGCTGATGTTGTGAACATATCGTACGAAGAAGTTTCTATGGCTAAATTGTGCATGCTATGGAAGCAAAAACACTTCACTTACCAACTGAATCAGGGAAAGAACATTTTGATGAAATATAATGGCAAGCTTCCGTACCTTAATTGTAGAATGAATTATAAATTTTCCCCTAAAGAAACACTGCGATGCTTCAGGAATGCAGTTCACAAAAAGAACGCGTCCGTTCTTATTGAGTTCATCGGCGACTCCAAAATAAACCAAGTGTTCGAAGCTTTCCTCGTTGAAACGAAAGAAATTGACTATGAAATTATAATCACTGGCAAGGAACGCACCGTAAGTAAAGTCCCTACGTTCAGGTGATTAAACATTTCCCTTAGCTACAATGTAAAGTGATCAATAGTTTCTCTGTTTCCAGCTGATCATATCTATTGTACTACAAATTCCTTGTATAGTTTATTTTTTTATTGCAGAGCCAAAAATACAGCCTGTGGGATTGGCTGGTCCAGGCATTGAGGCGCCGCAATCGCCAGCAGGTCGAAGCGACTGTGAGGTCAGCGCCAGGCTTCACAGTCAGGATGCAGTGAGTATTGCGGAGTAGGAACTATCCTGAGCTGGAGAGGTCCAAGAATTATCCTATATTATACATTCTGCATTTTTCATGAGGCCTACTTAAATGCCAAGGGTTCTCTTTATATGCTGCTTGAACGCCATGCGTTCTCTATGCATTCTCCTTATCGTCCTACATTCACCATGCATTCTGCTGTCAGCTTTCTTCTTAGCTCCACTTCATTCTGAGAATAAAATAAATTGTAGAGTAAATGAGTATTTTCAAATATTTTTATCCAATTTTGCGGAGGATTAATTTATATATATTATTAAGAATTCACGACTTGGTAATACTTATGCTACACTAATATATGTATTACCACAATGCGGAGCAGTTGAAAGAATTTGATAAAGATTTCAACATATCTATGCTGACTAAATGCTGATTTATGCTAGAGATTTTTTTAAATGAACGGAAATTTTGATAGAAGACTCTTCTTGGTTTTCTCTGTGAAATTTGATATTGAAAAAGTATTTTGGAATTTATTAGCCGCAATGTGACTATAATTGAATTTGAAAATTACACTTAATTAAAACCATTTCATTATGTTTGGGACTATGCTCTGCGATGCATCGCACTTCAAATAACAGAACCGTTTGAGGAGAGGAAGCTCTGCGTCATATGTGCATTTAAAAAAATCTTGACAGTATTTATCATGTTAATTACTTATACTTACCTTAATGTATTCAACAATCTAAAGCTTCGCGAGCTTCGACGAAATAAATGATGAAGAAATCCTCCAGTCTGACATCTACAAGAAACTTCTAAGCTGGGCCCTGGGCGAGGAGCCTCCGCCTGACCTCATCATAATAGGTGAGGAAATCTAATGATCATATCTGACTAAGTTGTAATTATATAATTATCATTATATAACTCGCTGAAATGCTGTTATAGTCATAATTATACCGTGCGAAGAATAACATTCAGGGTATAAAAATATTTAATATGCCTTTACGAGCATATCATGCATGAAATCCACGCCAACTATGAACTATACGCATTTTTTTCTTCAGGATATGGTACGTGGATGATGCTGGTGGAGTTCCATCGAAAAGAGTTTCGGCCACCCTTGACTCTCTTGCATAACCAATGGGACATCCACACCGCCGTTCTGCGCATGTTGTTGAACATGAAGGATACTACACGAGTCTTATTCCTCTCTCAAAATATGCAAAAGCCCCATGCCTACAAGGAAAAAGAGCCTGCTCCCGTTGAAGAACGATCTCGAATTCCATGGATCAATTTCTCGAATCTCGGATGGCTCAATCTTAGAGAAAAACTCACCACATTTTATGCGCCTTACGCTGGAAGAAATAAATCTGATTTCTGGGGAGCAGTTTTTGCAAGACGTGGCAATGCATTTTCATTTCTGCCGAAGTCCATTTCATTTCGAGATCGTTTCAGAATTCTTATGGAAGAACTGCCAAGTGTTAGTAAGGAGTCCCACAGTAGTCAACATAAATCTTTATCGGATCCTGAAGGACATGCGGGGATTTGGTTCTGGGATTCGACACAACCTGTGGCGTTTGCTTCGTTGCGCGATTGCGATACGCTTTACCATCACGATCCAATGTCGACATGCATAATCCCGTATACCTACAATATAGACCCAAAGACTACCCACATTTAAGCGTATGGTCTGCTCAGTAAGTTGAACTTTCCACCGGAAAAACTTTTCCGGCTCCGCAATCGTCTATCTGATGAGGTTCGTTCACCAACAGCCAACGTAACTAAGGGAATAAGACTAAACGCCGAAGTGTACATAAATACTTTTTTTCGTAAAATGAAAACACTTCCAAAAAATGTATTTGTTAAGCATTCAGAGTCTTCATTTGAGCCAGGAAATTTATATATAGATCAACTTGACGATTATTATGACAAGTTTGCAACAGCTTACGCCTCCCAAGACTTGTACTGCCGAGATGCGATGCATGCTGGCTACCTAGTCAAGCAAGTGGAAGCGTTGCAGATCCTCAATATGATTTGTAATCAATTCATGGACTTAGATAGTAGCTTTTGTTGTCATAATTAACAGAGACGCATAATCACTAACAATCCATCTGGGACCTGCTGTGGTATTTAAAGAACCTGATGTGGTTCGACGGATGGATGCTACGTTGTGACGTCCGAAGACTGACATCTACATAAATTCCTGCTTGTAATTATACCTGATTTACGTTTACGTACTTACGTCAAGTTTAGGAATCGGGCTCGTCCGATGCGTTTCCACCTAAAGGTGCTTATAGACGAGGCGAATAGTTGCGTCGATTAGTCGAGTCGATTAGTTTTGTAGGCTAGGAGCCTATACACAAGGAGTGTTTTTAGTACAGTGCGCCAGCGCCAGTGCGACGTTGGGAGTTGTCGAGTAAAGGCCTGTTCACACTTGAAGAAACGATATGGGCGGTGAGGCGCTTGGCGCAGCGCCTCACCGCCCACAACCGTTCACACTTATTTATTTTTGTACGCGGGAGCTCGAGACCGCGCGCTTCGAAGATTAGTTGCCGGTTAGACGTCCGTGAGGATGGATGTAACCGAATTTGAGCTCTTGGCCATTGTTCTCGGGTGTACTGCTGCTAAGAAAAGATGTAGGCAGTCGCCGTATTTGGGTGAAAAATTGGTTGCAAAGAAGAAAAGGAGCTCACACAATTACATTTTCAAAGAATCGTCAGTTGCGAATGCATCAGACTTTTAAAATTATAATAGACTGCCAGTGGAATTGTTTGACAGTCTGCTAACGAAAATAATGTCACTCACCCAAAAGCAGGATGAAAATTCATATGCAATGAAATTCACTTGCGATGAATTTCATTCCACGATGGAATTGCGAATGCAACGTATGAATTTTCTTGCGAACCTCGTCAATGGTGACTTGCACACGTAAGTTTCTTAAAGCCTCAGCTATTTTCACCAGAGTTTGTTCTTTTGCATATTAATTTTTATACTACTTTGATTGAACTATCCAAAGGCATTCATGGTCCCTACAAAGATCAATTAGCCTCTCTACTAGAGAGTGAGTCCAAACAAGTGTGGCGTTAGTTGCCATAGTGAAGGACCACCGTACACAAACAACCTCGCTAGACTACAGATAGCCGTCTACTGACAACTGAGTGCGGCGCGCGCTTGTGTTGCACGAGGCAGAGCGACTGTGAATCACTAGCTGGTCAATCGCTTTTGTGCCCACAAGAAGCACATGTAGACGCCTCACAGAGGGGTGGTGAGGCGCTTGACGCCCCCAAGTGTGACCAGGTCTTAAGGTGTGTGCACGGTAGAGGTAGGCGAGAGCTCGACAGCTATGCGCGCTACAGTGGACAAGAGAGCGCGATGGAGCTGTGCTCAGTATATGAAGGCCGAGCCGCTACTGGGCACACTACAGTGCTAGACCAGGCTGTCAAGAAACAACTTGAGTTGCTTTGGGTGCAATGCAACAGATAGTTGCCTTTGAAGACGTATATCTTCACAAATTTTAGTTGCGTCGACCAGTCAACGCAACTATTCGCCTCGTGTATAAGCACCTTTAACGATGTTGATCCTGCGAAGTGCCGGCAAAGCAGTGGTGCATGTTCAGATTTTGCAAGCCTGCCTCCCGCTGCACACGGTGATTTACTGAACTATTTGGCGTTTGATGTCGGCCAAAATCACTTCGCTAGAATTCATGGCATCCAAGACGATTGAAGCTTCCAAGCAATTTGTGGATGGATATGTGCCGGAGAAAAACACCCATAAACCGGCCAATTGCAGCAACACTGTCATTGGCCCGTATGCTAAATAGGGCACTAGCACTACGAAGTAGCACTACGCACTACAAGCCGTAGTGCCTACTCGTGCGACATATGGAACACTACGGTTGGCATGCTAAATAGGGCACTAGCATTATGAAGTAGCACTACGCACTACAAGCCATAGTGCGGCATGGAACACTACGGTTGGTATGCTAAATAGGGTCAAAAGCATAACGCGCACTACAAAAATCTAAAGTGTCCTACACACCGCACTTCACGACGACACTACGGTATATTTAACCTTGTTTACATCGTAAACCTCAGGAACAGCATGCCATGAATATAAAAAAGGGTTCGCTTCAGTGAACATGTTATTCTTATGGCTGACATTTTCCTTGGCGAAACAGATGAACAGCGTAGAAGTAGAAAATACTTTTCTTGTTATTGATACCATGTTTTCAATTTTCTTTTTTTTTCTGGAGTCATTTTGAATTCTTCTGCAAGAAACTTCCATGTTTCTCTCTTTTGTTCGATGTCTTTGGGAAGCGTGGACTTTGAATATATGATGGGAAAGGTGCGCAGACGCATTGCGAATTTCAGCTCACCATCACAATTTTCACTAGTACCATTACCATCACAATTAGACATTTTACATCAATCTTCTGCAAAGAATGACAATTACTTAGGGAATAAGTAATTATTTGAGCACTTAACTACCATTCTTCAATAGACTCATAGCGTAGAGCGGCACTAAAAAGTACTCCAACAGCGAAGAAGCATTTCAAAGTCTTTCTGCATACGAATCAGTAGTGCGACACTAAACATTGTAGAGCTACTTCGAAGTGCTTAGTGTCTGTGACGTATTTAGCATACCAACAGGACACTTAATTCGTAGTGCATAGTGCTACTTCGTAGTGCTAGTGCCCTATTTAGCATACGGGCCATTGTTGCAAAGGTGGGGATATTGGATCATGACAATGTAACCTGATCTGTAACTATTATACCCATGAAAAGATGGAAGCACAGTGGCTATAATAAATATGACTAAAGTAAAGAGGTACCACTAAAAAACGATAATGCATACCAGAGAGAAAATGTTTTGAGCAGACGAACACTCTCTGTTTAGTTTCAAATGTGATGGCTCCACGACGAATCGCCACCATTCATTCTCGACTTCTTGTCTCTTGTAGTAACGCCGAGAACTTCGCTGCCTCGGCTTTCCTTCCCGGCTGGTAAGCAGAAGAAACGCAATCCATTGTCCAGTTTCCAGTTAAAGTATTCGCGAGAACGTCTGGTTCATCCAACAATGGTGCAGTGGCGTCCCATCTTCAAGCAAAAACTTCAAAGAGACAAGCGCAGTCGATAGAAAACGTAGGCGAAAGCTTAACCATGCAACAAATATGGCGGCTATCCCACAATGCATTTCACAATTCGGTGCCGTTACGTCATCCTTTCGAAGCCGGTTCCCGGTCCAAAGCCACGCTAATGCGCTGCCATCGTCGTCCTCCGTTCCCCTGCATTCGTAAGGCAGGTTGTCCCACCATCTGGGAACAGAGGTAACGTTGTACGTAACTCTCGTGCATATGCCCTTATATGAGCGAGCTTGGGGGGGGGGGGGGGGATCATCCCCACTCTCAGCTGCTTTGGCAAGGCATTGAACAGCCTCGGTCCTGCCACGGAAAGTGTTCCCTTCTGAAGAGTCTTTACTGTGGCCGCAGCTCGGTTGTTAAATGGGGCATCCTGCACAGTCTCCGTAATATAGATAATCCCTTTTAAAGGCTAAAATGTAGTGTAACCGAAATTTGTATTGACTAGATTTCTAGATTTCCCATTTTCTTGTTCAATGTACGTTGTCCAACAACCTCATAGTCCAGTCTAAGAGGTTCACTACTTAGATTTCTGTGTCAGTTGATTAAAGCCATAGATTATAATGCCTGCTGCACTCTAAGGAGCCCAGCTCACCGGTCAGTTTGCCATATCACACGTTATTGATTATTTACTTCATATTAGATTTTTATTTTATACATAATACCTCATTTATTAGGCTTTTTATTGCGTGGTTCCAAAAAACCCTTTGTAAAGGATCATGCATTTAAATATACCGTCATGACTAAGCAGCCACGAATAGCCGAAGTTCTCTGACTAGGATCGAAGATACATAATTGTTTAAATTAAGTGTTGGTTGATTGTACTCAGTGAGTACTGCATGGTGGTAGCCCGCGACCGTACGTGGCCTCCGAATGGAATTCTATTACACGAGGTTCGGGAACCACTGGTCTCAACCGCACTCATCACGTCAACCAGATTCGGTTGGGCGAACTGTGTACAACAGTTGAAGCCAAATAAATGGATGCTTCGGTTGACGAAAGCGTGAGGAAATTCTTTGTGGTTTTTAAAAACCAAATTTCTGCTGTTCGAGCGTTGTAAGCCGATGTTCCGTTGGCAACATTTGCCCGTGCCCGTTCGACTGCGTGCTCCAAGAATACATTCGCGTCACAGCTGACGACGTAATCGCTGCAGTGCGCGCGCTGCCTAAAGGCCAGGGCTCATACTTTCAAAACCCGCTAAGTGAACGTAAGTACTTACGCAACTTACGATCTCTTAACTTTTTTTGAAAGTATAGGCCCAGTGCTGCAGCGGCTCGAGTCCTATCTCTGCAATAATTCCAATGCGTTCGACGCGGGAACTTTTCCTCTATGCCATCCTTGCATGGTCACTTGCAGAGTACCATAGGTATCAGTCCTCGGCCCGATTATGTTGCACATAATTGATTCATATAGTTTGAATCCGCATATGTTCGGGGACGACTCACAAATTTATTGTTATTATGCGCCGGATGACGCTGCAGCTTTGCAGGACCGGATGTCTGCAAGGACGCCGTTTCAGACTGGATGCTCTCCAACCTGCTCAATGTGTGGGGATCTTGGGTGTAAGGCTGAGTATAGTTATTGCATTATGAGAGTAGGCGTTGGCGCTAGGGCTTGTTTATGAGTTAAATTTTTGGTCCATGGCTGCGCTCCCGTATAATGGCGCTCTGCAACGAATAAATAGCGTCAGCCGCGATCTTCGAGCCTCGGCTGAACCATCCACAGCCTCGCCCTCTGGGGCGAGCCTGTGGATAGTTATTCAAGAGGTCGACCAATTTTTGTGAAAACGTCGTTAACATCTGCTGAACTGTTAATATTTAATGTGCACTCTGTTTATTGAGGATTCATCAAAAATTGCATGCAAACATTCTTAATACAATTTAATCTACGGTTTCCAAAATGGAAGATTTTAAAGATAAGCATTACAAAAGTCGATAACAATGCCAGATCATAGGAACCAAATCTAATCCTTTTAAGCATTTTTGAACGGATCAGTGTTATAAAAAAGGAAATGACCGTTCAAACCTCGATTTCGTATGGAGGGCCAAGTTCAGTCATGTTCTGAAATCTGAAGGAAAATTTAACTTTTAATTTCCAAATAAAAGGCACACTTTCCTAAGGAATCTCCATATAAAAAATTTCAATCTATTTATTCCTTTCATGTTTAATGTCTCACGATTCAATTATTGGAAAATTATTCATTTTCAACTAATATAATATATATTACCCCAGGAAATTATGGTTTCATGGATTGGTGCTCAAACAGCTTCTATTTAGTTCCATGCAGTGACAGGCTTCAAGCATAAAAAGTTTCACAAAGAAATAACTGTCAAGCTGGTTAACAACAAATATTTTCAATAATTTTCTATCTAAACGAACTTTAATTAAACAAAGACCCTTTTTCTACCAACACACATTTAGCTTGTACCTCCCTTTTTTAAATTTGAAGGGAATATAAACTTTTTATTCCATATTTTTGGAACGTACTCAAGTCGAAGTTTAATTTGAAAAATTCACAGTCACTATCCTTCCTTCCTATTTCGTATTGCAGTTTGGTTCCACCATTTATAGTAAAATTTTAGTCCACGTAAAATATTACGACTTGAAAGAATTTGTGAACCTGCACTCAAATAACCATTAATGACTTACTCTGTCCGATTTCAAACAAAGTTACACACAGTCGAACTTTCACAATTATATGTTAGATTATATTTTATAGTTGCTTTTTTAATTTCAATTCTTGTGTTCGGTATTGTTTTTACAGTAGATAATTACCTGTAATTTGATGCGAGGATCTTTGTAATTATTGAAATGTATTTACTTGGTTATTGTACTCGTTTAACATCGACTATTTATTCGTTTGGTTTAACACCAAATATTTTAATCATAAGCTCTACGGTTGAAATATGTTTGCGACTCCATGTAAACTTGTTCATTGTTGTGCAGTATGAATGCTTTTGAAGTTACATTCCGAACTCAGATGCAATTCATAGTTCATTAGATTAGTCAGTGTAACAGACGTATCATTATGGAATACATGTGAAAAACTAAATAAATATGCAATGTTATTCATAAATTTGCGTTTAAGGTCATCCCAATATCGTTTTTATTGATTATACAGCACCAGATAAAAAATACATATAGACGCGAAGATATTACTGGAGCGGACTGATTAAATGAAGGCACAATAATCTATTTCAAAAACGTTCAAACGAATCAACCCATTACCATCTCCGTTGAAACTTAAGCTTAGGTTGCAACAATATTATGCAGTCCGTAGAGACAATTGTAATATTACAGTATTATAGAAGACCATATTAATGAGAGTACAAGGTCATAGTTCATATCTCTTTTTGCATTGATTTAAGTACTATCGATGTAAGAAATTCACGATCTTTGAGCGACTGCACGAAGTTTTCCTTCCAGATTTTGTCTCGGATGTTTCCTGTTTGTTTCGTAGCTCCTGCCGCAGGGCGTGCGAGTTGACAGGTCATTATTATCTCCTGTAAAGGAAACCCGGATATACGGCCAGAGCAATTAAATAATTTTAGCTATAAGCCTCTTTCGCACTTTTTTAAATATCAGGCAACTTTTGATAGCCTACTGCTGAAAGAAAATATTTTACAGTTAAACTGAAATATTTTGTACGCTGGGAAAAAGCTGAGAGTCAGGAAAACTCGGAAAATATTGTCGGCCTCTTCTGTTTTAGTCAGGGTCAGCAGGAAAGAGCTAGAACATAACATAACCAATTTTACGTTTTGTCATTAGCGAAATTTAGAAGAGACGGGTTTCCCTAGAAATATCGTGGATGTGAGGGAGAATCCTGCATTTCATTGTTTCAAATAATATTCAGCATTGTATCTGTGAGTTATTCCGGAGTACGCTGACATCAGTCTGCATTTGACTTCCTGTCACAAGTTAAAACATTTTACGCAAAAAATATCACGCAAATCTATTATCTTTCATAAATGCCTGTTATCTTTCATCCGCCCTACATCTCAAAGTCAATCACGTAGCTATATGCCTCAATGTGTAACATTCATTAATTATAATTTACATTAAATAATCATAAAAAAGATTTATAAATACCTATAACCCGCATACTCTTCTAGTTATAACGTGATGAATTATTTTCGACAGGTGAAGTTTTGTATGATATTTGGAGCGAATTTTTTGCGGCAGTTTCATAATGAAAGATAATCCGCCCCAGACACAACCTTGTGAATAGTTCGAAGAGTAATACAGTAATTTTGATTAATTGCTTGATTTTTATTTTGTATTATCTTGAGTGTTCGAAGGTATTTGAGCCCCTGATATGGAAACGAAAGTTTCTCATTTTATTTTCAAATTTACTACAATAATTATTCTGACTGGCAAACAAATATATTTTTGGGTATATTTTTTGGAGTGATTCGAACTTCTTCTTTACTCTGATCCAGTATTTGTATGACATAATTCATAGTATCGAGAATATCAAAATGCTATAGTGTCATTTACTGCATGTGTTGTGGTTTCATAATTGTTCCACATATATAGTTTTAAAAATAATTGTACTTTGACGATTACGATTTTCACTTGCAATGCTTTACAAACAATCATTCATCGTAGCCATTCAAAGTTTTGCCAATGGAAAGCAAGGAAAAATGACTTCAAAAGCAGTGACCACTCGAGCAGTTCAGATGCATTTTTCGATCATTATCCCAAATGAACAAACATCATCGTGGATTAATTCTCAGGGTTTCTCGGTCTTCACATGCTGACAACGAGAAGGAAAATATTTCAAATTAATTACGAGAGGTCAAGTTAGTTCCTCTGGCCATTTAGTAAGAAAATCAAATCCAGACCGCACAAGTTCTTTGCGCCTAAGCGTTTGATCACTTCAGGGTCGTGTGTGAAGGAGCATGCGCAGTGGGAGAAGTTGAAGGCATAAGTTTAGAATTAAAATTCGTGGAATTGAACTGTCATGTTTCATCGATTGAATGATGCAATTACCTGCTAAAAAATCGTTTAATTTTTTTTTGTTTCTACCTTGAAGAAATGCTATTCTGATTTTACGAATGACGTGTCTAATCGGAATCTTTGCATCGCAACTTAAATAAGATTGCTTTTCAAAACAAACTATTAATTGACATGAACTGTAAATTAAACTAACACATTTCCATAACAGCAGCTTCACCTTTGGCCGGGTAGTCCAGCAGCAATTAGGCTTGTGGTTTTGTTTTTATTGCTATTGGAGTTTATAGTTTGTCAGGACTCAATATTTAGGAATCAATATTTGTAAAATTGTAATCAGGACTCAATATTTGATTAAATCATTAGGAATTTGAAAAAAATCTTCAGGAGACAAACCGTTAAAAGCTGAGAGATTGTTTCTTCAGCTGTTGAACATTTTCTGCTTTTTGATTTGAACTCTAACTCGTACCAGGTTTGATTTTCAGTTTTTTATTTCGTCTTGTTTATTTATTTTTTTCTCAGTTTAAGAATAAAGGCTAAAATCAAAAAAGTTGCATAAAACACTTTACTGAATAAAAGTCCTAGATAAATAAAACAGAACGTTTCGGGCTATGCCCGAATCTACTACAAAAATAAGAAAATAAAAAACCTTGTAATGAATAATAATCCCTGTAAAATAACTGGTCTGCTTCAAGAAACTAATGTGGTTTATAAATTCTCATGTAATAAAGAACTGGTCTGCTTCAAGAAACTAATGTGGTTTATAAATTCTCATGTAATAAAGAAGGTTGTAGACTTCTTCCAAACATGAACTACATTGGACTTACAAGTACGACCTTGAGCCGACGACTCACATGCCACCTACAATCTGGAGGACCTAAGAACCACATGCGGGAGGCTCACAATGAGACCATCACCCGAGCGACATTGGAAGCCTGCACCAGCATAGTTATGCGGTGCCCCGACCCATCGAGATTGACGATAGCTGAGGCCCTCATTATCAAGAGCGAGTCTCCGGCTATCAACCTCCAAACTACTGGATTCGTCCGAACGCTGAAATTATTTTCGGAGTAATTTTTAAGCTAATATTTCGTATTGTATCCACTTTACCTTTGATATGTACTTCTGTCATTTCAAATTCAATTTCAGATGTTGTAAAACCTTCACCAGCTTGATAATGAAAATTGTATTTTCGAATCGTCGCAATCTATTAAAATGTCATTTGGAAACCTGCTTTTCGATCTCCCGGCTCCAGCTAGAAATTTGGTTCGACTCATTGAAAAGACGAACAAGAAGATTGTAAATAAAAAGCACGCTCTGGTCTTCAATCAATATCAGGTTTCCAATGGACATTTTATTATAATTTTACGACGTTTCGAATGCAACTTCATTCATTATCAAGCATAGGAAGAGTTTCGCAACAACTGAATTTGAAATTTTGAAATGACATTAGTACAAACATAGGTATTATGGATACAGATTGGAATCAAAGCTTAAATTACGAGAACAGTTTCAACGTCCTGACAAATCCGGTAGTTTGCAAATTAATAGCTGGAGACTCATGCTTGATGATGAGAGCCTCAGCTATCGCCAGTCTTGTGGCGTCTGGGCATCTCATGATGATTCTGGTGTGGGTCTCCAACGTCGCGCGAGTGAGTGTCTCATTATGAGAGTCTCTCATGTGGTTCTTCGGTCCTCCGGTCTGGAGGTGGCATGTTAGGCGGCGGCTCAAAGTCGTGCTGGTCAAGCCAATGTAATTTACGTTCTGGAGAAGTCTACAACCTTCTTTGTGGCAGGAATATTTGTGAATAACATTAGTTTGTTGTAATGAGCCCGACTTTTTGCACGGAATATTTTTCATTATTAAATTCTTGATTTTCATATTTTTATAGTAAATCAGGAGTTTGATTCGGTCGGCTGCGGTCGTGCTTCTGATGTTATTCAGCACGATTGATTTGAGGACTCTTTCGTCAGTCTTGTGGCCTTCAGTCATCTGATTTTGTTAATAAATTGTTATAATACTTTCGTCTGATGTTGGTTCATTTTCCGTTTGGTTTTGTCGTGCTCGATAGTTTAAGATTTCGTTGTCGATAGTTTTATTCGCATAGCCGTTGTTTACCAGAATTTGCTTGCAGGTCTGGAGTTCAGTTCTCAAGTCACTGGCCGATGTACAGGTTTTGTGTCAGGTTTTGAGTCACTGGCCGATCAAGTCACATCGGCCAGTATGAAGGACTTTCTGTATGAACTTATGTCATGTCCAAATTTCAATTTTTAGCGTTGTAATAACTGTTCACTTGCTTGATAATGAATATTGATATATTCGATTGATATATTCGTCGCATTCCAGTAAAATGTCATTTGGTAATCTGCTTTTTGATCTCCAAGCACCTGCAAGAAAATTCGTTCGGCTCAATGGAAAAAAACAATAAGAAAATTGTCAATAAAAAGTACGCTTTGGTCTTCAATCAAACCTGTATAAATGAAGAACTTCTGCCTAACTACACTAATATATATATATATATTTTCTAAATTTCTTACGTGGACTCTTAAGGAACATGTTATTGATGAACACAAAATCTATGTTAGCTAACTTCTATATTTTTTATTGATCCCCATATATAATTTGATTTCCAATATTAAACGTATGATTCAGTCGGAAAGGTCTATTATTTTTGCGGCGAATCTGTAGGTCAGTAATTTTCGATTGCTGGGAGCATTCGATCTGATTGACTAAAGCTTGTATCGCAAAAGTTCGATGTTAAATTAACACCCATTATTGACACCTTTATGATAACGAATATAGTTTTGCACATAAAGCAGCTAGGAACATTGAAATGAAAAATGAGTAAATTAAAGACAGAACAGAATAAAGTATTTTTCTCATGCTGAATCCCGTCATTTCTCTGATTCTACCAAGGCCTTGCATGAGATACGGGAAAAATTCTAATGACACATCGTGCTCAAGGAGGTAATTTCTTATCGCGTACCCAATTATGGTGGAACTACTCTTACATAGCAGAAACTTGCTCTATTCCCTGAGTCCCTGACCGTCCTCAGTCCCTGAGCTGCAGCCTAAGAAAAAGAAGGAAATCTTAATTTTTTCGTGATTCGCTATAACACGGAAGATCGTACATAGATAACAGCGTATAATCACCGTATGGTGGAGGGTAAGCGTAAGAACTTCAAATTATCCGGAAAGTTTATTTTCGAATTATATGGTCGACATTTCCTATTCGTCATTATTCATAATATCAGAGTGCATCCATATAGTACTTAGATGAATTCAGTCTTGAATGACCTCATTGGCAATTTGTTGCAATGCTTTATATGAAACACTTCACAGACATGCGCATTAGCAATCTTAGTCCGTTCAATGTCATCCGATTAGCTCCAATGGAAATGCCGCTGATACCGAGCCCAATCAAGTGAATTTTTACCACTGCTATCTGACCTCAGACTGGCCCTTTGCCTCTGTAGCCGGAAACGAACCGCGACGCCTGGAGTCGGGTTTGGAGGGCTATACGCTGGAATACGCTATACGCTGGCTCATAGGCTCGGTCGTTGCTGGAAGGCTCGGTCGTTGCTTTTATGTGCTTATAAAAGCACATCAGGCCATCGCCCGGGACGGCCTGAGCAGCGTGCGAGTAGGCGAGTTATTTTGACGCACAAATGAATTTTACGCCACATTTCTGAAGCAAACCGCCGCAGTTTGTCAAAGGCTCCGTCTTTACATAGTTGTCGGTTCGATGAAATTGAATATTTCAAAGATTAGCTCGACGGATGTGATAATAAAATAAAATCAAACCTTTTTTGCATCGAGAGAAACCAGTTAAGGCTTTGAATGTGTATTTTATTCGTTCTAGATGTGTTATTTCGTGGGAGTTTTGGTGGGCAACGCCTCGATTGTGGACTTCGGTGCCGGTCTCGGCCAGTACGGCATGTGTTTCCTGCGTAAAAGTCAAGCTGAATATCGACTGGACGATAAACAACAAAAGGAATACATCGCCGACATAAAGAACGATCTTCATGACATTCAAAAGAAGCCTCAAATTGTATATTCATGGCATGGTCCGTATATATAAATTTTCTTGCTTTTTTAATGCAGCGTACGATAAACCTTTAAATTTATTACTTCCAATTATTATGAGCTGGTAAAAAAAATCACATCATAAATAAGACTGTGAATTCCAGTGTCAAAGCTATTTTTCTCTAATGAAGGCTATGACGGGGGCTTCGCCATCGAGGAGGTGAGCGGCGGCTTCATCGCGCACGCCGACCTCAGCGAGGAGGGCCTCTGGCTCGGCAGGAAGTGGGACTGGGTGATGAGCATCGAGGTTGGGGAGCACATCGATCCTAAACATGAAGGCCATTTCCTCGATAACCTCGTGCGGCATGCATGTGCAGGTAATACAATAGCCCCCATACGCAAGTATTTTATTGTTCATTAAGAGGAAACGTCACAAATTACTAATTTGTGACGTAACCTGTAATAAAATAGCCGACACATGCGGCTATTGTATTACCTGCACAGGCATGCCGCACGAGGCTATCGAGGAAATGGCCTTCATGTTTAGGATCGATGTGCTCCCCAACCTCGGTGCTCCTCACCCAGTCCCACTTCCTGCCGAGCCAGAGGCCCTCCTCGCTGAGGTCGGCGTGCGCGATGAAGCCGCCGCTCACCTCCTCGATGGCGAAGCCCCCGTCATAGCCTTCATTAGAGAAAAATAGCTCAGCCACTAGAATTCAAAGTCTTATTTATTATGTGATTCTTTTTTCTACCACCTAATACTAATTGGAAATAATAAATTGAAAGGTTTTAACATAATCTGCATTAAAACAGCTTTAAAATTAATATATACGGACAATGCCATGAAAACACAATTTGAGGCTTCTTTTGAATGTCGTGAAGATCGTTATTTAAGTCAGCGATGTATTCCTTTTGTTGTTTATCGTCCAGTCGATATTCAGCTTGACTTTTACGCAGGAAACACATGCCGTACTTGCCGAGTCCGGCGCCGAAGTCCACAATCGAGGCGTTGCCCACCAAAACTTCCACGAAATAACACATCTGGAACCAATATAATACACAACCATGCCATGCCCTAAGTGGTTTATATCAACGAGAGAGAGTTTCATTTGGTTTTATTATCACATCCATCGCGCTAATCTTCAAAATATTCGAATTCATCGAATCGATAACTATGTAAAGAAGGAGGCTTTAACAAACTGCCGCAGTTTGTGACAGAAATCTGGCGTAAAATTCATTTGCGCATCAAAAGTACTAAGGAATCACTAATAATTTCCAAAGGAAACTCGTTTGTTAAACGAAATATGGTATGAAAAAGCCGAATTTTATGAAATACATGATCATTCGACATTCTGTACATATGACTGCATGCTGTAAGTGACTCGTCTATCTTAATTTTAAATTCTTGATCATAACATTCATTTCATTCTGGTTGTTCTCCGATAGTCTCGATGTTCATTAAAAATATTAATTTACATCGATTATCCAGCATCAAAAACTAAACTTAAAATTCGTTCGTGCACAACCAATCGCCTGAGTCATTAAATATCGAAGTCAGTGCAGAGAGTGTTATGAAGCTCAATTTCGCTAGAATTTGTAGTCTCTCACTTTAGGGTTAAAATAGCCGTTGCCGCCCATGATAATTCTGTCAGCAGTGACGCAAAATCCACCGTTGCTCATGACATCTTTGGTAGCACACCACAGACGCTCAAGGGCGTTCGAAATGCTTGCCAGGCGTCGTTCGAGTTCGTCTATCTATAGAGATACATTCACAAAAATTATTGAGGTGATCGAATATTTACGCTCTACACCTGTAATCAAGTGGACTTCCATGGTTAAAGCCTTACTTGATCTTAGGATATTTTATTATGGAGTTATTTTTTGGAGAGTTATGTTAACGAGAATTGATTTATTAGCGCTCTCTGAAATTTATTTCTAGTGCTCTCTGAAAGAAATTTCCCTTTCACCATTGAAGGCTTGATTGGACAGAATACTAATGTTTAAAAAGTTTTCAGTGATTTCGTAGACAAATTTTAGCGAAAATGAACATTATTCATACTTATTTTTACAATTTATTTAGCTGAAACAGGCAGAGCTTGTTAAAATCCAGGGGGTAAAATCTAGACTCATGAACTTTCGTAGTTATTTTCCAGTAATTAGGATTTAAGACCCTGATACCAGCAATATTCACCACAGAACAATTTGGTAGCGCTGTGATAACTCAGAAAAAAGTACCAGAAACTTTGCTACCAAAAAACGAAAAGCTGATTTACTGAAAAGCTGTAAAAGTATAAGCCTTGAAGGGTTTTATTCTTCAACGAGATAAATACGCTCTTAAAACATGTGCTAAGCAGTTAATCTCCCTTTGATGCATTTTTCTGCTTGCCATAAGATGTGAAATATTGCCTCATTGATCCGTAAAAAATTGTTTGCTTCAACTAAAGAACATAAAAAATTTATAATTTGCTTTGTAGGATGAGAATTGTCTTACCTTGTTTTGGCAAGTATTCCAGGAGTTTGAGAGATCACTGTTCTTTACAGTCAAATTTTGTAGGTTCCGTGCTAAAAATCCATGATTTTCGACGTGTCCTGTTAAAAAAATGGGAATGAAATGAGTTCGATCAATTAACTCTGTCAATGTTTATTCAATTAACTCTAAAATGTGAGTTAAAAAGTATTATTTGCATTTTAACCAAGTTAAATTAACAGCTCAATAGGCTAAAAACGTCCGATTTCCTTCCAATAAATTTATCAAACATGTGGGAATGTCGGAAAACATCTGAATTCGGACGAAAAAATTAAAATGAGGATATATTATGTATAATATTATACATATTGAAAAAGATGCATATTTGATATTTTACAAATTAAATTGAGTACCTAGGTGTTGATTTTTATCAGGTAAAGAAATCACTCTACGAGATAAATCACTCTATCTGCTCATGTATTTGGAAACCTTGAACTGCGGAGCTGGCTCGAGAATGAACATGTCCATCGTGACTCATCAACACCGTCAGAACCTGAGCAGCAGTTGTGATCACCATTAGCTTGAAGATTAAGTCCTCTAGCTTACTTCGTGTTAACATACTTCTGAATTTCTTTCCTGAAAGATAACAGATTAAGTGAAAATTTTGCAATAAATTGTTATGAACATGCAAGTAGCTACGCAACAATTAAGACCATGAAAACTATTTGAATCCAATTAACAATACGAGACAAAGCCAAGCTGGTGGTATTCGTTGGATAAATGCAACTTATGAACTTGGTGAAGTTACTCACATAAGACCGCGAAACTTCAATTGCCAAAATTATTGTAACTGCTGAAATTTTTTGGCTAAAGTGCTTTGCAAAACATTTATAGAGACTTTGACAGGTAAAATTTCAAAGGTAATAGAAAATATTCATGTTCCGTAAAAAATTACGAAAGCTTGAGACAATTTTTGCGAGAGGAATGAAAGCGAAAGGAATTATGATAAGTGGGAGGAATTTCAGTTGAACACACCGTTTACGATAAATAATATGCTTGATCAAGCATATACATGAAATTAAAAACAAAAAGATGGGACAGAAATTCACCATGTCTTTATAAAGTAAAACGTTTCGGAGTCCAGCTCCATCGTCAGTTCGACAAACCTAGAAGGTGAATACAATAATTTTATTTATTATCTTGAATTAAAAAGCAGATATTTTAACTTAAAATTGACAAATAAAAGATAAATCAACCAGAAATAAGACAACAAAACTGGCCCATCTGCTAACAATCTGAAGGGGATGGGAGCTGATTGCCAAATTTAAGCTTGACTTATATTTGAAAATAAAAAGGGATTCTGTGCATGCGTCGGTACCACGGGTAAGTCATGGGGTGTCTCTTATACCTGAGGAAAACTGGTCTATACCTGAGCTGATCTTAAAAATTTTCACCATGAATATCCGGAAATTGACTTATGGAAACTACTTCATGGATCAAACTTTCAACTTTGTTGACATAGTTTCAAATGCTGGGCTTAAGTCTGGGAATGAACAATAAACCACGTTTCTATTACAACCTCAGCATATTGTTTAGATATGGATTTTTTAATTTGAGTAAACACCAGGTGTGACGGAAACCCATTGAGTGAGGAGGTATTGCGGAAAATTCCAATTCTGAGTGCATGACCTGGAAGTATGAGCAATTACGAACGCCGCGGTGTATTAGTCTTTGAATCAAATTGAATTTAGAACGAAATGAACAGAAATTAAAGAAGCTGGTGCAATTATTGATTGTGAAGGAAATGAAAAATTGAAATGTGAATGAAGAATCATACATTTTTATTTCATAGGAACCACCTGCCAGAGAGAAATTACCGTAATACTTCTCTAATTTAGGTTAATCAATAATTTTAAGTAAAGCTTCAAAGTATCATGAAAACCGCAGAAAATCCAATTCCGGTATCATTTTATTTTTCCACTGGAGGAAATGTTTGTACGAGTATCTCTAAATTTTCACAATAATATTTGGACTTGGAGGCCAATAGGAAGCGCGTTCCTTCATAGACTTACGGCACTAAGTTGGAATTCATCAGTTTGACGAACTGATCATGATTGTAAAAGCTAATAAGTAAGAAGAACGAAACTCATGATAGAAGCAGGATGCCCTTCACTGTATATGATCTATTGAACAAATTCGATCGCCTCAGTAGCAGGATTGTGGTGCTGCTTCATAATCGAATAAATTTATCTCTCCAGCTCCGTATATGATACTTCAATCCTAATTTACTTCGGTTTATAAATTTTTTTTCTATGTTAACTAGAATAATGTGTTAATGTCTTGGGTTCGCAAAGAAGAGTGAGGACGACGATATCGAAGCCTTCCTCCTCGACGTTGCAGTAAGAGGAAAGCAATCGTGCATACGAGGAAAAATCTTCCGCATGAAAGTCTTATAGGACAGGAAAAGACTTCAAAAAACGCTTGGCTATGTGGCAAGATTCAATACTTCTCTTATGACCTGATATTATGATTTATGAAAATTTTACCTCCGAACGGAGGTTACGCGTATTATCAAAATGAAACCGAATTAGCTGATATAGTAAAATTTTGAGGGAAGAATCTATTGTGAATGAAAATAGTTTCTAGGGAATACGGTACCAAATATTTTCAAGAAAGCTTGTTTTAGTGGGGATGCATGCCAGAGGCCAGCATTGCTCAATACCGTAATCTGTTTTTATCCTCTCGTGTCTTTTTTAGCCACTTGTAACGTGCCCTCGAAGTTCGATCTGAACGAGACGCCACGACAATCTCTTCGTGGAGTAATAATAATAATATAATAAAAATAATAATAATAATAATAATATAATAATTATAATAACAATAATAATAATAAAAAAAATAATAATAATATTAATAATAATAATAATAATAATAATAATAATAATAATAATAATAATAATAATAATATCTTTCATACTCCATTCCGTGCGCAAGCCTGCTACAGGGCAGAGTAGCCTAAGTGATTATTTGCTAGAGGCCATGGGTACTAATTCCCTTCATGGAAATGAACTAGCGAGCTAATGATAAGCAAGCCACCAATACAATCGCTTTTAAGCCGTACTTAAAACCGCCCAACAGCTCTATCACAAGCCGCCTAACTTCCTCACGATTCTCGGTAAGAAACTCCCTACGCCACAGCTCTGTTGGTGCACAGCCAGCACTCCAGCCCGTCCGTTCGTCGCAGCTGTTTTCCCCCAGCATAACTCTACCTCCACGGTTACCCCGTCTCCCCGCCTTTTTGCACCCACTGCCGGACGGGTGTTCGTAGTTTCTGGCTTTCTGCTCACTTGACTGCCTTACGCTATGAAAAGAGTATCGATACGAGTTGTAACCTAACCTAACCTAAAACGTATAAGCATTGAAGGTCTGCGAGAAAAGCCTCCAGCCAGCCAGGCGGTAAGGTGGAGAGTCAGGGTAAGTGTGGAGGAAGATGATGCTGGGGGATAGTAAGGCAGGGAAACAGTGACGCGGGGTTCACGTCTTGCGGAGTAATTCCTGTTTGGTACAGTTCACATTTGCCGCAATGCAGCGTGGTTAGCGGACCCTTAGCCTACCAGCATGTGTAAGAAGTGACGGTAGGGGCTAAAATCATTGGAGAACGACGTATTGACCGTTAACTATGTGGAGTAGCAGTCTGTGAGCTGAAGCAGTGTTGGTTTAACGTTCGTGTGGTGAGATGGATCAATTGACTACAGCTACTTAGGTCCCAGGATGACAATATAGCATTTAGATGGTTGATGTTGGCTCCAAGGCTGATTTGAGCCTTAATTTGCTGGTCTACGGCTGCGCACCACAGAGGGCGTTAATTTGCTGGTCTACTGCTGCGCACCCCTCTGATCCAGTATTTGTATGACATAAATCATAATATAAAGAAGTTAAAAATGCTATAGTGTAGTTTAATATATGGAGGTTTCATAAGCATTTCAGATTTAGTTTGTTAAAATAATCGAACTTTGAAACTTTATGACTTAACTTAAGATTATGATTTTCACTTGCAATGCATTACAAACCATCATTCATCGTAGCCATTCAAAAGTAAATATGGAAAGCAAGTAAAATTGACTTCAAAATATCATGCAGTGGACACGTGAGCAGTTCGGATGCATTTTTCGAACATTATCCTCAATGAACAAACATCACCGTGGCTTTCCTTCTCGGGGTTTCCCGTGCAGATGACAAGCATGCATCCTCCACATGCAGATGACGAGGAAAATATTTCGAATTAATCAAGGGAGTTCAAGTTAGTTCCTCTGGTCATTTAGTAAGAAAATGCAGACCGCGCGAGTATTTTTCGCCCAAGCGGTTGATCCCTTCAGGATCGTGTGTGAAGGAGCATGCGCAGTGGGAGAAGTTGAAAACGGGAGAAGTTAAGTTTAGAATTATGATTCGTAAAATTTAACTGCCATGTTTCATAAAATGAATAATGCATTTAACTGATAAAAAATCTTTTAAAAGAAGTTATTTGTTTCTGCCTTGAAGAAATGCAATTCTGATTTTACGATCGACCTTTCTAACCAGAATCTGTGTATCGAAACTTGAAAAAAGAGAGCTTTTCGCACAACAAGCAATTGTCATGGACTGTAAACTCAACTAATACATTTCCATTACAGCGGCTACATCTTTGGATATCCCAGCAACAATTAGGTTTGTGTTTTTATGACTGTTATCGCAGCCAGTGCGTATTGCAAGTACACGTTCAAGGAAGCTCACGTTCATATATGAACGTGAGCTTCCTTGAACGGCCATTAATTGGGTCGGCGTTTAGCTTCTTTCCTACTAATAGTTGAAATGCACCGCTTGAAATATGTGCTTGCCGGGAATATTTACTCATCAATGGCGACCATTGACTAAAAGTTGTAAGAAGAAACTGCTTCAAAATTTGGCAATATTTTCATTTAAAACGATCTCATCGTAAACTACTTCATAGTTCATATTCAAAACGTTTCTATACAGCTGCTTTAGCGTGTTCCATTAGTCATGACAAATTTGCCTAAATTTCTCAATGAGGCTGATTTGAGTCAATGAAAATAATGATAAATAAATTGCGGTATAAATTAAGCAGCTCTATTATAATTCTTTTATAAACTAGGAAATAACTTGTAAATTAATTGAAGAAAGATGGAAGTAATGGCATTTCGCTTGCCCGAAAATCAGGGAAAGTTGTAAGAGAAGCACTGCTTTTATGTTCATTAATAAAAGCTATTGATCACGAACATTTAACATTTTGACCCATTCTAATCCGAGTAATATTCGTTTTTCGCTTGAATAGAAACTGCGTTCATTCTTCTGAAATAAATATAAATGAATAATCTCTAAACAGTTCTACCACAAATGTGGCTATACCTCGATTTACTAGACGATTGCAAGTCATTCGTTTTGTAGTTATGTAGTTGATAGAGCTCAATGTTGTAAGGTATCTATGTGGTCAAGCTGTCTAAGGCGTGAATTTCGAACGCACTCTTCAGCGTTCGCATCTCGGAGCTGCCGTCGACTTTTATCCTGTGAGAGCACTTGGCAGTAAATTATTTGAAACTTCTCTGCATCCTAAGTTATTGAATTTGTTAGTTTGTTTTTGATATCGCAAGTGTAAAAACGATATGAATGTTCGTCACCGGGACTATCTAAACTGACTTGCCATTGTTAAGAGTAACGTGTCGGTGATCTCGAAGAGAAAGAAAAAATAATTTTAACTTGATGTTGCGTAGTCGATAAACGGTCAAACTCAATTGCCGTGCGCGCTACCAGAGCCGCCCCCGAAAGGGCGATGAGCTGGTTTGAGACGGAGGAGCTCGCTGAGTGCTGCGTGTTCGAAAGCCGGAGCCTGCCAGGGCAGGTGCTCAGAGGTTAATTAGCGCTGCTCCGCGGCTGGTGATATCGTCTCTAATACGGACATTCCTGTTCTATCCCGGCTCTGTCGCGTCTCGACGTCGGCTCCATACCCGGCGAGGGATGCATGTCAGAGGCCAGCATTGCCCAACACCAGCATATCTTTCATACTCCTTTCCGTGGCCTTTCATACTCCTTTCCGTGCTAAAGGCCATAGGTACTATTTCCCTTCATGGAAATGAACCAGCGAGCTAATGAGAAGCAAGCCACCAATCAATACAATCGCTCTAAGTCAGTGGTTCCCAAACTTTTTCAGGCTGGCGCCCCCTTTGCTCCCTAGTGAACTTCTAGCGCCCCCCACAGACACATATAAAAACATACGCCTCTTTCTTGAAAATTGGTACGCCGCAATTTTAATAGATAAATGTTAAGCACAAATGTGTATTTAACAAATAGAACCCCTTTTAGTGAACCAATATGTTTTTAAGCTGTTTTAACTGTTTCAGCACTAGAAACCTAGGACGTCTCGGGCAAATTCACGGCCGGACTCGTGGCCAGTCGCACGACCAATCTCCAAATTCAATTATCAAGTAATATCTCCCAAACTAATGAACGCAGCTCAAGGAAACTTGGAACATATATTCATCAGAACCTGACGTTGATTTTTAGCTCGTAAAAAGTTTTTAATTTCACCTTCATTCGTGAGTTATATTGCGATAAAGGCCGAAAATCGCAGTGATCAAAGAATTTCTTCCAAACTACTGAACAGATTTGAACGAAATTTTGAATATGCATTCCTAAATGCCAAGCGTTGATTTTTTGGCTTTTAAAAATTTTCGATTTTACTTTCCTTTGCGAGTTTTTTTCATTTCACAGGCATTCTTGATTTCACACATTATTATATTCGGCCCGTATCGCCGGATAATTTGACCGGTCCGACACTTCAGCGAACTCGCGTGCGAACTGGCCTGCGAACTCAAATGCAAAACCTAACTTCATTTTCAACTCAAACACCCATAAGTCCGTCAATAATGAACGGATTTTATTCAAATTTGAAATGTAAGTAGATAATATCAGTAATTTGTGGAAGGATTTTTTTCAGATTTTTACATCAATAACTTTTTTCTAATGCTACAAAATACTGAAACTTGACCTGACTAGGACCTAACCTGCGAGGTGAACGTGAAGTTAGGTTTTCCGTATTAATAAAAAGTAATTAATGTAAAAATTGGAAAAAATTCCGTCCACAAATTACTGATATTATCTACTTATATTTCAAATTTGAATAAAATCCGTTTATTCTCTACGGATTTATGGGCGTTTGAGTTGGAAATGAAGTTAGGTTTTCCGTATTAACAAAAAAGTTATTGATGTAAAAATCTGAAAAAATTCCGTTCACAAATTACTGATATTATCTACTTATATTTCAAATTTGAATAAAATCCGTTCATTATTGACGGATTCATGAGTGTTTGAGTTGAAAATGAAGTTAGGTTTTGCATTCGAGTTCGCAGGCGGGTTCGCAGGGGAGTTCGCTGAAGTGTCGATTCGGTGATAATTTGTCGTTTAAATTCGCGCGATCAAGAAATTTCTTCTAAACTACTGAACAGATTTCAACGAAACTTTGTATATAAATACCTAACCTCTCAACGGTGATGTTTAGCTCGCGACAATTTTTCTATTTTGTTTTCGTTCGCGAGTTGTACAGATACAGGAGGAACGGTACCGGCTTTTCTACCGGCCGGTTTAACCAAGAGCCGTTTACGTAAATCCGTATACGTATAGCCGTATAACTCGCAAATGAAGACAAAACGAAAAAATTGTAGCAAGCTAAACATCACCGTTGCTGAAGTTAGGTATTTAAATACTAAATTTCGTTCAAATCCATTCAGTAGTTTTGGATTAATTTCTTGATTACTGCGAATTTAAGCACTTATTGCCTCTTAAATCACGAATGAAGGTGAAATAAAAAAAAAACTCGCGAACAAAGGTACAATCGAATAAATTTTTATGAGCTAAACATTAACGTTCGGTAGTTAGGACTGTAAATTCAAAATTTTGTACCAATCTGCTCAATTGTTTGGAAAAAATTTCTTGATTACCCGGTACTGCGAATTTCGGCCCGTACTGCCATATAACTATGACAAAAACAAATGAAGGCAAAATTAATAAAAAATTCACGAGCTTAACATTACCGTTAGGTCCTAATGAATACGTGTACCAAGTTTAATCATGTTAAGTTCATTAGTTTGAGAGATATTACTTGAACATTGAACTGGAAATTGGCCGTGAAATCGGCCGCGAGTCCGGCCGTTAATTTGTTCGAGACGTAAACCAGGAGAGGTTAAAAAAACGGATCTGGGTGAAAAAACCATCGCTGGGAGTCATGATGTGCTGCACCTGTTGTGTACAAATCGTCAAACAAACGTTCGAACTTCTGACTCCGACTTCGGACTACCGCCCCCCTATCGCCCTCCCAAACACCCTCTTCTTCCTTACCGCCCCCCAAAATCTTTCCACCGCCCCTAGGAGAGTGGTATCGCCCACTTTGGGAACCACTGCTCTAAGTCGTACTTAAAACCACCCAACAGTTCTATCCTATGCCGCCTAACTTCCTCACGATTTTCGGTAAGAAACTCCCTACGCCACAGCGCTGTTGGTGCACAGCCAGCACTCCAGCCCGTCCGTTCGTCGCAGCTGTTTTCCCCCAGCATAACTACCTCCACGGTTACCCCGTCTCCCCGCCTTTTTGCGCCGACTGCCGGACGGCTTTTCGTAGTTTCTGCTCACTTGACTGCCTTACGTTATGAAAAGAGGATCTATACGTGTTGTAACCTAACCTAATTCGGATAAGCATTAAAGGTCTGAGAGGAAAGCCTCTAGTTAGCCATAGCGTTAAGGTGGAGAAACGAGGTAAGTGTGAAGGAAGAAGATGCTGGGGGATAGTAAGGCGGGAAAACAGTGACGCTGGGTTCACGTCTTGCGGAGTAATTCCCGTTTGGTACAGTTCACATTTGCGGCAATGCAGCGTGGTCAGCGGACCATTAGGATAACAGCAAGTGTAAGAAGTGATGGTAGGGGCTAAAAATCAATTGAGAACGACTTATTGACCGTTTGTTTGTGAGATGAAGAAGTGTTGGTTTAAAGTTCGTGTGGTGAGATGGAACAATTGACTACAGCTGCTTAGGTCCCAGGATGACAATATCTGTAGCATTTAGATGGTTAATATTGGCTCCAGGGCTGATTTGTGAGTTAATTTGCTGGTCTACGGCTGCCCACCCTCCGGCGACGGCCGGTATTCCTAGCCCTAAATTTTAACTGGGTAAGCTCTGTAGTAGTAGAGGAATGAGTAGTAGTAGTTTTAGTAATTTCTTGTTCAAAACTAGCCCATGAACAAGTCGATTGACTTGTTCATGGGCTGGTTTTGATGGACTGCTGTGTCGGGCACTAACTTAACTATCGCACTTAAATCTTATTCGTATTCCTGAACTTGTCCTGTTGATCGTTGACTGTAATTTTAAACTTCGACGATTCACCAAATTTGTTCTGTGTTTTGATTTACGCGCTGTCCTTGTACCCATATTCAGTAAAGGTAGCCAACATCTAGTGGTGGCTGGCGTTAATGCTCGTTAGGTTGTTGCGGACCTAGTAAGACATAGTAAGCCTGCATGCCCAGCACCCAACGTTGGTCATCTTTTGTCAAAGAGCAATTTTTCCACACTGTCATAAGCTATCCGCAATTGATGGTAAAATAATGTAATCATGTCAATTACGTACACACTGTAACCAGTATGTTACATTCATAGAAAACCTAACGGCATGGTGGCTGATAAGAAGCCGTGCGTGATTCAATATTGGTACCGTATTACAATACCTACGGGCAACTTGACATTTGTGGTCAAAGTGATTTTGTAGTTATTTTCATTTTGTGAAAATGAAGGCTGCAACTAGTTGAATGAGTAATTATTGAGATACTTCGGTGAATAATGGGTTGATTATTTGTGTCACCGATTTTGAGCACAAATGTAGTTCTGAATTGAGTTTAGCTTACTTATTTCGAGTTAATCGGGTGAAATAGAACGGACTAAGATCCTACAATTCGCATGTCTGTTCTGTGAAGTGCTTCATATATAGAATTGAAAGAATTGCCAATAAGGTCCTTCAAGACTGAATTCATCTAATTCCTATATGAATGCGCTCTGATACTATGAATAATAATGGATAAGAAATGTCGACAATATAATTTGGGGAAAAACTTTCCGGATAATTTGAAGTTCTTAACGCTTACCCTGCAAGATCCATTTTCCCATCAGAGAAGCATTATCGTTCCAATTTTCCTAACTGCATACTATATATCATACGCATGCACGCGATCTGACCTTAAAATGAACTTTATGAAATACGGTGATTATACGTTGTTATCCATGTACGATCTTCCGTGTTATAGCGAATGACGTGAAAAATCATCAAGATTTCCTTCTTTTTTCTTCGCCTGCCACTCATGGACGTAAATAGTGCAAGTTTCTATTGTGTAAGAGTAGTTCCACAATCACTGAGAACGCAGTAACGAATTACATCCTTATTGAGCACGAGGTGCCACCAAAAATTTTCCCGTATCTCTAGCCAGGCCTCGGTAGGATCAGATAAATATTTTTAGCTACTTTAGGTGCAAAAGTATACGCGTTATCATCAAGATGACAATGTGTTAATTTAACATACAAGTAACTCCTATGAAGCGAGCAATAGTTAACACTTATCAGGTCGAATGCTTACAGCAATCGAAAATTACTGACCTACAGTTTCGCCGCAAAAGCACAGGATTTTTCCGAACAAATCAGACGTTTTATGCTTGAAATGAAATTACATATGAAGATTAATGAAAAATAAAGAAGTTATCCAATATAAATGTTGCGTTATTTGCTAACAACATTACTTGCGAGCTAGCGTAAGCAATTTGGCAAAACAATTGCGCAAATTTGATGTAAACAAAATAATGTCAGCAAAATATTCCAGATTCACTTATTAATGAGCCTCCCTTGTTTGAAAACGGTTCGGAATCTCCATACAAAAGGAAGAAGGATAGAATATTTCAAGGGTATCTTCCTGGAAGCAGTGAAATCGCTTCAGACGGGTCTAAATTCTGTCCAACAGAACAACTTCAGAGAACATGTAACACATTATTGAGTAAATATAATAGGTACACGAATAAAGTTTTTTTTAGGCGGTAAGAAACTCACTCGCCTTTTTGGGAGTTATTCTCCGGGTGACCAAGGAAATGTTATTATTAATCAAAACCAAATTTGGTGATTGATCAGGAGCGTCAACGGTTCCATCAGAGAGGCTGTTCCACCATTCGGTGAATCGAAGCGAGAAGAAATATTGTCGCATGGATGTGTTACAACGCAGTTTTTTTTAGTTTATAGCTATGTCCCCTGGCGGTGGTTCCAGTTTTAAATTCAAGGACACCTTCTGGGACCTTGTATAAACTGTAGGTATACTTCAATCAAGTTCAATGAGGTCACCACGCAGACGTCGATAACAAAGGCTTGGAAGTTTCATAATCTTTAATATTTTTTATAAGACTTACCTTTTAATCCCGGAATTAACCTTGTTGCACGTCTTTGAACACTCTCGACTAAGTTTTTGTCCTTTTCTAGATTTGGCGACCACACAGCGTTTTCAAACTCTAGGTTCGGACGCACGACAGCGACAAACAACAGCTTCGTCGCTTCTGCATCTAGGTACTAGTATGAGCGTCTGACCAGTACAAGTCGTTTATTGGCTTCATTGAGAGCGCAGCCGTGCACCACCAATTTTGTGCACCAATAAGCCCTGAATCGAACGCCTTGGATCCCTCCGGACATCCACCAATCAGCCGTGAACCACTCGGCCTTGTCTTCCTCCGGCCTCGCATAGAACCTGCCGTGCACCACCAGGCCGCGGATCGAATCTGACTTCCGGGCATCGTTAAATTACGTAATTTTACGTTCATCGCATCTGAGGTTAGGTTTCAGATAGCATAGTTCTGTTCCAAAATTTATCGTCCTTCAACAAGTGACCGTTCGACCGAGGGCTGGTTCGACCCATGGCCTAGATACGGGCGGCTTGAAATGTTGAAGGCTACGTTCCGGAAGGCAGGAATCATGATGGTCCATTACATCCAGGGTCTTCGGCAGGCGACCCGCTTCATTAACTGGAGCTTCAATATGCTTAAAAATTTTCAGCTCATTGCCGACATAAACTATAAATATTTTTCCATTGTCGACTTCGACACCATCACTCTCTCGTTGGAACGACACTTGCCCATTAAAACGCAGCTGCCACGTATCAGCCCAGTCAACTAACCTGTCAAGATCACCGTACAGCCATACTTTTTGCGACGTATTTTTCACTTTATTATAAACTTTTGTGTCGTCAGCATACATCGAGCACGCGATAGACATCGCTTCTGGCAGGTTCATAAACTCAACGAATAAAACAAGCCCGAGAACCTTTACTTGCGGCACGCCGCTGCCTACTGAAGCCCAGTCTGATTCGGTCCCATTAATACTGACACGTTGTCGTCTCCCTACCAGAAAATTTGTGATCCATTTGAGTACATTACACTCAATTCCCAAAGACTTCAATTTACGCAATATGCAGCCGCTCATGAGAGACACTCTCAAATGACTTGGCAAAATCGAGGTACACTGCATCCACACGCTCCCATTCATCCAGTGGGTGGATCCATTCATTCCAAGTAGACAAGAGGTTAGTGATGCGGGATTTACCGGCAATAATGCCATGTTGACAGTCGGATATGAGATTCTTAACAGTCAATTGATCAATTACCTCGCAAACGGCATTGTCAAACTGACGGAGTGACAGTTTGTAGCCTTTTTTGAACAATGTTGTCACTTGAGCTTCGTTCCAGTCGGCTGGCCAGATCCCTTTGTTCAAAGTTTTTTTTTTTAAAAAATGCCGTCAAAAGGCCGTCCAGGACTGTTGTTAACTCTTTGAGTAATCTTGGGTGGAAGCCGTCCGGTTCACATGACTTGTTTGGATTTACAGCGATAAGGCGCTTGAGAACCTCTTCTTCTTGTATTTCAAAACTTGTTAATTTAGAGCCGACTGGGCGCTCCTCAATAGCTGGAATACTGTTCAAATCCTCTTCAGTGAATACGCTACTGAAAAACTGATTAAGAACGTTAGCCTTGCCCTCATCAGAGGATATCTTTCGTTGATCTACGCGATCAACGAAACGCGACTTTCAAATCAGAAATACCGTCCTTTATCTTGGACTTCAAGCAAGCGTACAAAAAGAAGGCTTTCGGGTTCTTTTTTGCATTTCTAGCAATATTTTTTTCGAGGGTTTTTACTGCAGTGCGACAGCTTTCTTTAGCTTGATTTTGAGCTCTTGCGTATAGGTTATAGTCAGCATCGCTACGAGTCTGTAAACAACGCTGGTAGGCGTCCTTTTTTGTTTGCAGCTTAGCTAGAACTGTACTGTTCATCCACTGAGTTTTTTTGGCTCCACCAAGCTTAATTTTAGGTACACACGCATCAACTGCAGACATAACCGTGTCATTGAAAAATGACCATGACTCAGCCACATTCATGTCCTTAACACAGTTCGGAATATTCACTGCATTCACTGCTTCACGGAGTTTTTCATAATCGCCTTTCGCAAAATTCAAACGCTCACGCTTTCGAGGCGTCTTTTCTGAACAGCACGTTAGACTGAAAAACAATGATTGGTGATGGCTTTTGCCCAATGGAGCCTCGTGACGAAGCTCATCTAACATTGATTCATTACTAGTAAACACCAGGTCTAGAATATTGGGAGTCTGATTACTTCTATAATGGGTTGGCTTAGTAACGTGCTGGGCTAGGAAGGAGTCTCTCACTGACTTCATGAACAAGGATGCTGGGTGATTCTAGCTCTGGATGCTTAAAATCACCAACGATCAACGTGTGTGACCTACGGAAAGCCATGCTCGGTAAAAGACTGTTTAGTACTGTATCGTTATCAGAGGAACTGTTTGGTGATCTATACACGACGCCTATGAGGAGGCTATCTTTGCCTTTGAGAGAAAGTTCGCATCACACTGAATCTCTAGTTGATTGATGTTCTGCAGATAACTTGATTTGCTGGGCCCCATAAGAGGTTTTAACCCACAAAGCTACACCTCTACTGCACTGCTCTTCATTTAAGTTATGAAAACAATCAAAACCTGGCAACTGAAATTGGCAACACTTCCCCCGTGATTTTTAGGGAGTGTTTCTGTAATACAAATAATGTCTATGCACTCGTTTGCGATCACAGTTAACAGCTCACTTTTTTGTTCAAAACGGAATCCGATTTCGTGTAAAAACATTTTAAATCTTTTTGTGCACATTCACTTTGATGCATGCTTTTTTTCTTACATTATTTACAGGCCTGGTTCTATGGACATGACTTCTTACTTGTCTACCAGCTCCGCTTACTGATCGTGTGCGGCCGGTGTTGTCTTGACATCGTGAGAGTGATTGATCTGAATCTCCGTATTTTTCCGCCTGAGTCTCTCCTGCCATTTCTTGCGAAAATTTGCAGTCTCTAAAGGGGCTCAACTTTGCACAATTGTTGCAAATGATACCCCCGCAACGATCGCAGACCACTGTAGCGCCATCTAAATTAACTAAAACCAGCTTGCAAAATTTACAAATTTCCCCTCGCTCATTTTGTGATTTGATCTTCGCATTCAGTCTAACACGACTAGAGGCCTTTCCAATTGACCTTTTTCTTGTCTGTACAGTCATCATGAAATGCAAGAGCTAAGAAAACACAACTTAAAAACTGAGTCAAGTAGAGTAAAATCGTAAAAATTTAATAAGTACTGTAAAACTCGGTTACAGACTCGAGAGTAAGCGGCTTTCAGAAAGCGGCGAGTTGGGGTTAGCAGGCGTAAGGTGTTCAGGGTAGAGGTAGACTGAGTTGGGCAAGAAATAAAGGCTGAGCTGTCCTGGGTCCTGGTGAGGCACACACGCTTCCCTCACTCGCTCCACACTTTCCCTCACTTACTCCATATGCCCGCGTTATTAAAGATGAAAACAGTGTTACTGTTTTTATCTTGTTCTTTCCATGTGTTCTTTCTTTGTACTGTTTTCATCTTTCTATACTTGTTCTTTCTATTCGCACTCTCTTTTAGTGACTTCACTGAAATTCGATCATTCACTGACACAGTCCATAAAAAATAAATGCGAAAAGAGCTCCGAAACGGCACAGTGAAATTTAAAAATTTGAGGCCACAAACACGTGCGTTCGCTCTCGTTCATGGCTCGAACTGAACTCTCGATCACGGTAATATTGTCTATCTCTCGCTTCTTGCGAGAGATAGACAATATTAAATCTTGTCTTGTCCTATTAAATCAGTTATAATCATAATGAAGGCTTAATATTGTCTTTGCATTTAACCTGATAGTATTGAATGTATAACAGTATATGTATACGATTGAATAAACTCCCACACATTTGTTACAACATCTAGGTAGTTAGGTTAGTGGGGGTTAAGTGATGAAGGATCACGTCTTCTGGTGTTTAGGAGAAGAATTAAATTCATAAAGTAGGTAGCATCCAATGTTCTATGTTCATCCTTTGCAAATATCCGCGGCTTGCTTGCCGACATCTGCCAGCACCCGCTGCTCGGCAAACACGCTAAAAAACAAGAATGATACAATATTTTTTCAGGAAGTTCGTGTGTTCGAAGCCTGGCATGGATATATAGAGGGGCGATCTGCCGCCGTGTTCGCCATACCGTTTTTGTCGGGATATTACCTGGATCTGAAATTCAACTCTCAGCATTTAAATGAATAGATTTTCCATCAACCAATTAGTTGCTTCTTTGTTCAAATTAAATTTGAAATCCAAACGTAGGAAAACTTTTATTTTGCATCGAGCGTATGTTTCAGTTTACCAATTCAATAGCTATAAGAAACGGTTCGATAAATTAATTCTATTACCGCACGGATTATCAATCCCCCAGCAATGCCGGGATTATCAGCCAGTTATAACAGTACATAAATAGAAGAAGTAAGGTAGACACATTTTTAAATAAGAAAGGCCGGCTCGACATTATGCGATGAAACTTATTTTCTCGGAACATTATAGTACCTTTAGAACTTTTTCCAATGTTGTAGGATTTTCACAGATTCGTGTTGGCAACAGCGGAACCATTTAAGTCATTCTGTGCGATAGTAATGTCCCGTTTTCTCTGCTTTCCGTTTCGTACAAGTATCCTCTCTCTTGTGCATAAATTTTCACGTCGAGAATGACTTGTGCCTCAAGCCCATAATATGAGTGACGTTCAGTAATTTTTGTAACCACTTTCATGGCAGTTGAGCTATACTTGCTTTCGATAACTGATCGTGCCTTCTTTATTTTTTGCTGCTGTGGTAAGAGAGCATTTAACACACAAATTATAACTTACCAATGTTAATTTCTAATGAACACTGCGTGTTTTGTAATCATTTTACTCTCTGGACCCACTGGTGTCCGCGATTTGTCTAATTACTGCACATACATTTGGAGATGACTTCTATCATTTTCCGAAATTAAGCATCGTTGATTATGTATTTTTGCATATTTAAAGGACGGGGTTCACTTATGGCAATTATATTGTTACGCTGCATTTATTTCTTTGAAATTATGAGGAAAATTCTTGTTAATAAGGTGGAAGGACAAGGATTTGGCTTTTCTTGAATTTGGCATTTGGAGTTTACCTTAATTATTCGGCAGCTTCCCCATGCCCAAGTACAAGTGACACAGAACACCAATGGTTTTCATCCACGGATCCACGGTATATTTTACTTATGAGAGCTCAATGTTCAACATGTTTATTATAGTCACTTTTGTTTGCGTTCACCTCAAGCAGTTGACGTTTCCGAACCATGTTGATCGGAATTAGTTTTGTTTGTTGCGTTTGTATGGCCGCAGTGCTTGAATCATTGAACTTTTTTGATACTGCTTTTGTATAAATTTATTAGTAGTAGAGATTTAATTATATTATTTTATCGTTAATATTCATGCATAAAGTCTTTTAATTTCATTCTGGTGGAAAACAGTGATTCCGTAGCCTGGAAAGGTAGAGTTTGCGATTAAGCTGCTCTGTCAAATTTATTGTTTATCAATTGCTGCATGCTCTCATACTCATCAGGGGTTTTCACATATTCTTTTCAACACCGAAATACCTTTTGAAGACATGCTGTAATAGCGTTTTTCTTGCATTAAAATTCATAACGTAATTGCAGTGGGCTAATTAGTATTTGTGGAATAGCAGTACAACTCACCAACTGAGTAGTTTTGATTTGAATTTTAAGTAAAATGTGCATTTAAATGAATTTTTCTCTTATTAACATTACCTTAGCTGACGATCAGTAATGAAATTAGAAATTCTGGAATTCAGCATGATGTTTCAAGCTGAATTCCAATTCGAAATAGCTGTTTCAAGCAACGCCAGGAGTACCAGCTATTTAGTCTATAGAGTACAGTTCACGTTTCTGTGGCCTCTAGAAAATCATATCCCCCTCATCGTCAGCTTCTTGACTAATATATGAAAATTGACAGTGACATAATATCTTTAGGGTTTCACTCAATTTCCAAATTTTCCCCCTAGTAAAATCAAGTTCCTATAAAAGTGATGGCATGATGAAGCCACGGAAGCTGAGCTTTGTGTTGGTAGTGCTTTTTGCGTCATGTACGATATATCGGTGGTATAGTGTGAGTCACACCGCCATCGAAATTCCCTTACACCAACGTGGCCTCTACCACGTCAACCTCCAAACTCATCCCGTAGCCTTCGTGTTTACCCTGTGTACAGGTTGGTGAATTACGCGAGTAATAGTTTTCAATACTGGATGAATTATTGTGAAATTTAAATGCTAATTTTGAATTAAGATAAAAAGATCAAACACAAAGCATTATTTTTTAGTCGATTTTATTTATATTTTTGTTGTGGGAGGTTTGCAATACCTGAAATAAAGTTGAGATTATGGATCATCGCCGTCAACTTTGTGCCTAATTAAACTTTCATTTTTCTAATTCCATCTGAAATGTGATTGAGTACACAGTACGAATCAATTCACCCAATATGAGACCAGACGGAAGTGAATTAATTCAATACTTATCCGCAGGCGGCTCTCGGTCGGTGGCGATCGCTGGCGTGACGACAGACGAGCGGCAGCTGCGGCAGACTATCGTGCTGCTCAAGTCTGCCGCCCTCGCCACCCGCACCCGCCTCAGGTGCGCATGAGCGATGTCCGATCGTAAGGGTCTGCTTTAAAACGATGAAAATTTTCAGAGCTCTGGGAAAGCAGATCAGGGTAAAATTTGATCTCGCTTGTCAATTCGGCCGTCATCAACAGTCAACGGTTCGTAATCGCTGTAACGAAATAACTACAGCTAAGTTTTTCTGCAGGCAACAACGGATGTGAATATGACGGATGAAAAACGGGCGTTTGGCACGAGCCAGTAAAACTTTTCGCTCAGGCTTGAAGAAAGCGCGGAAACATGTTGACAGCACAAGCTGAATGCTCATAAATTACCGTCACTGCTCATGACTTACCGTCACTGCTCATAACTTACTGTCACTGCTCATAACTTGCCGTCACTACTCATAACTTGCCGTCACTGCTCAAGACTTACCGTCACTACTCAAAACTTACTGTCACTGCTCATAACTTGCCGTCACTACTCATAACTTGCCGTCACTACTCATAACTTGCCGTCACTACTCATAACTTGCCGTCACTGCTCATAACTTGCCGTCACTACTCATAACTTTACGTCACTGCTCATAACTTGCCGTCACTACTCATAACTTTACGTCACTGCGCATGAACAACGCTTTCGTTACACCAAGGTAATGACAGTCCTCGATTGGCTGCCTGCGGTTAAGATGTAAAAGGTATACGGTGCTTCATAAAAAAAATTCCTTTCCCTAAATTAATAATGTACAAAATTTTATTATCTTTTGTCAAAGTCTAAACAGTATGAATAAGTAGCAGAATAAGCATAAAAATTCTGAAATTGTTTCTAATTTGTGAAATGAGAGACATTTAAGCGATTGGATGAACGAACACCGAGACCTTATGACCTTATGTCCAGTTTAGGATTCAGCCTATACGGTCACGCTGATGCGCCGCCCTCGCCATGGAAAGCTATGCAGTAAGGTGAAGCGAAAAATCTTTTATTTTTTGAGTTCGCAGCACGAATATAATTTTTTATGTGAAAACCTGCCAAATGAGTCTTATTCAAAGAATTCTCCAAGCAAACAATTTTTTAATTTGACGCGATTGGAAATTGAAAAAACGCGAATTTCCGCCAAATTATGATATTAATGTCAAATTTTTTTAAATTAACTGGGATTATTGCGGTGATAATGCTGATTAAATATTTACTCATCAATTATAAATTAATACACAAAATAAAATACTAATCGATCTATGCCAATAGGTTCTTATTGCCTCATACGCAAGTTAAAGGACGCGCCAGTCCCCGCTCCACCCCGCCCCCAACCCTTGATTAAGGTTAGGATTTCAATATCGCGTGTGTCCCGGTGGGTTGCAGGTTATTTTATCGGACTCTTGTTATTTTGAAATCTTGATTATTGCATGCAGACTTATTTCATCAAAATACTAAGGTGTTTGAAGCATATGTTGTTTGAGCGAGAACCAGGATAAAAGTTCTATTATGAAAATGGCGCCATTTCCTTGAGTGAAAGTGTATACAGAAAGGAAACAATTACCACTTATTATTTAAAACATCAGGCATAGATGAAGACTGGTTTAAAATATCAGGCATCGACGAAAGAAATGTCAATGCGATGATTGTATATACACCCTGTGATGTTTCTTGCTGGCATTGCGACACCAGAAGCGGTTCTGCAGTATATAGACAAAAAAGTGCCCTCTTTTCTACAAGCCTTTCTTGATTACTGTCAATCAATCGTTTAAGTTGATAATACAGGATAAACTTTAGACGATGAAGTTCTGTCGACCCGCAGTTTGCAAATGTTATGAACTAGTCTAGGACCGCTGTCTCTCATAGCAGTTTCCAATTTTGACAACAATATCAACAAAATGGTAATATCTCATCATCTTAATTATATCGTCAAATCCATTCATTCTGCGGGAAAAGCTTTATTGTTAGGGAACCTGATCGGTGTACAGAAAACGTTAGAAGATGAAACGTACAATTTAAGTATCCAAGTAACCATTGAAGGTCATCATTCAAAATTTCAATGCATGCACTTATGAAAAAAAATCGAAGCAAAACTGCTACATACCTTTCAAGTTGAATAAGACGAAGAACAACTCATCATGTTGATATTTTCTGCGAAGGTATAGGAGGTTGATTAGCGAGACAAGTCCTGTTGTTGGTCATGATATTTCCAAAATACGTATAGGTTGTTCTTCCTTGTCCAAAATGTGTCGCGTATTATGAATGTTCATAATTTTGCGTTGGTCCTCGAGAGCGGCTTGTTCCAATGGCGGTACCAATTCTTACCTCTATTATTTCCGGAGAAGTTTTTGAATCTGTAGCAATTGCAGCAGCGAATACCATAAGTAACTTTTATTTTTATTTGAATTTATCGCATTGCTGTTTGAATACTTTGCTGTTTGAATATTTTTGCTTTCTGTTTATCAACAAAGCCTGATGTTTTAACTCATTCAGCCACTCATTCAGACTAAAGGATTAATGCCATTTTCATTATAGAGTTTAACTTCTGAGCTATACTGACGTCAGGATTAGTGTAATTGATGAATATGAGCACGAACTGCTTTTTCCTTGTTCACGCTCCAACAACACGTTTTACCGTGGTATGATGGCAACATTCTCTCACTAATGTTGCAAGCTTAAAAAAAAAACAACTGACGCACGTTAACATGGCCTGTTATACTCGTAGTGATGCTAAAAACTAGGCGTTAATTTGAGCTTTAACGGTAAAATCGAATATGAATCCCATCTCTATTTGAAACAAAGTATTTATTGTAAAGCGTTGAAGAAGATGAAGTACAATATGACATGCTCCGAATAACATTTCAGAAATAATAATAGTCCTCCAAAATAACGTGCAGACCCACCGGGACACAAGCGTGAGTGAAATACTCCGGTCAACCTACTGTAGGTGTTGGGGAAGGGGAGTGGAGTATAGGGACTGGCTCGTCAATTAAACTTGTGTATGAGTTTAGAAGACCCTCTAGTATCCATCGAGGCGTGCCTTATTTTGTTTACTGATTTATTATCAAGTTCTAAATATTTTTTCGGCATTATCACCTCAATAATTCAGGATAAGTTCCGAAAATTTTGCATAACAGTCAAAATTACGCAGAAATTTCGTTTGTATAAATTTTCAATGGTTTTGCGCCAATTCTAGAAATTATTTGTTTTGAAAATCATTTAAACGTTATTCATTCGGCTGCTTCACGCATAAAAAGTCACAATCGTACAGCGAATTTTTAAAACAAGTACTCTTTCGCTCCACCCTACCATGCAGCCTATCTGAGGCTTACGTCAGACAAAAAGACTATCAAGAGTCCGCGTTACAACACATAGCCACCATACAGGCTCGGTTGTCTTCTACGAGACTCCTTCAAAAAGCCTCTCCACTCTAACTCCTCTTGTTAATGAGATATCCGACTGAAATTTCGAATACTTCTCCTTACGGGGAGCGTCTACCACAAATTTTATCTTGATTATTCACAGACGGATCACTTTGAAACTTGGTACGTATATGTAGAAAAGGAATTCTAAATTTTTTTACTGTGAATTTTTCGAAAAAAATTAAAGAAAACGCGAAATCATTAGAAAACGGCCAATAAGGGGGTACTTTAGAAATCCTATCTCCTCCTAGGATTTTTAAGCTACAACATCGAGACACATATCATTCGATGCGCAAGGACCATATCTACGAACGCTTATGCGTTTTTTGAAATTCTCATTTTTGTGGGCGTAGGGGCATTTTTTGTAAATTTTTCGGAAATTTTTCGATTTTACCCACTGCCACCCCCCTTTTTGCAAAATAAAATCCAAACTATAACGAAATTAGAAACACGCTAACTAGCGTTCTTAGATCTTTTCCTTGCAAATCGAATGATATATGTCTCATTGTTGTAGCTTTAAAACTATAGGAGGAGATAGATTTGCAGTGACAATAAGTTAACTTTTCAGTAGAGCCAGACAAAGTCGCGTATGCCTCGAAATAGACATTCAAGAGTGCAAGGTTGCAAGACTAGACGATACTGGAGCTCAATTTCTGTCACGAGTGGCTCGAACGGCGGCACGAGAACCATCCCGTACGACTGCAGACGGATAACTGAAGCACAGCGTGTTCAGACTAGCTATTTAAGTGCGCTACCGAAAATTTCGACCTATCTTAAATGTTAAAGAACTCTACCACCCCTAACTCTTTCGCGATATGTCATGAACGCATAAATCAACGCGCAGAGATGGTTTTGGTACCGTTAGATGCGTCAGAATGTAAGCTTTAAGATGAGTATAAAAACCGAAAAAGTCAAAATTTTCGATTTTGGAGTAGACGCTCCCCTTAAACTGTTATTGATATGAAATATCAATATAAACTAATTCTCTGGTCTTTGTTAAGGGGACCGACTACCCTAAAATTTTCAATTTTGGCGTTTTCCGGTTTTTGTGCTCATCTTAAAGCTTACTTTTTGACGCATCCAACCGTACCAGAATCATCCCTCTACGTCGAAAAATGATTTCGTAACAGCCCCCCAGGAACGGGGGGCGGTGGGGGGCGGCCTTAACAAATTCCTAAGGCATTAATTACGGGGCGTGACTTGATATACTGCCAGATGCAGCCAGGTCTTTCAGTGCCCATCATGACAGCGAGGTGAAAGGTGTGCAGCCACTCGCTCTATGCCTTCCTCACTTAGTTTTAAGGCTTGGTTGCGGTATGTTGGCTACGTTACGACTCTTTTACGTCATTTTACGTACCGCCCGGCAGTTTTTTGGGCGTCCTGAAAACCTCCGATTGGTCGCACGGCAAACCTATCTCCTCCTACAGTTTTCAAGCTACAGCAATGAGACACATACCATTCGACTCGCAAAGACCATACCTATCGAACTGATGATCATTTTTTGAATTTCTGTCTGGTTCGTTTTTATATGGGGGAGAAGGGGGGGGAGGGGGGAAAATACGAAAAAATGAGAAAAATGGGATATAACGCACATAAAAAAAACTGAGGGGAAAATGAGAAAAATGATCATCAAATCTATAGGTATGGTCCTTACAAACCGAATGATACGTGTCTCGATGTTGTAGGATGACATTTGTAGGAGGAGATAGATTTTCTAAAGTACCCCTTTTTAGCCGTTTTCTATGAATTTCACGTTTTCTATCAATTTTTTCGAAAAATTCATAGAAGCAAAATGTTCTTATTTTTACATTTTACGTATGTTTGTGAAGTTTCATGATGATCGGATAATAACTGTAGAAGTTTTTCCGGAGGGTAGTCGGTCCCCGTAAAGACCAGAGAATTAGTTTTATTTATTAGCTTCTTGTTAGTTTTTTCAATAAGTCGTACTAAATTCTTCGTAGGTGTTGGAAGGTTGAAAATTAAATTAAATTACTCGGAAAACAATCTCAAAGTTCTGACGAAGCCGGTGGTTTGAACTTTTGAAGGTTGATAGCTGGAGTCCTCTCCTTAATGATGAGGGCCTCAGCTATCGCCAGTCGTATAGGATCGGGGCATCGCATAACGATACTGGTGCATTCTTCCAATATCGGGCGAGTGACATTGGAACATAATATATAATATTATGTAATATTATAATAACATAATAAAAAATAACATAACATATATAGTAACAATAATTGCACTTTACCGGACTATGCTTATTTTTGACCCAGGGACGTAAGTAAAATTGAAGCGAAAGGTAGTAAAATTAAACCCACACCCCAAATTTGTGCAAAGACCAGATGGACCCTCATCTCCTACCCGCATTACGGTTTCCCTCAGTATCGTTAGCGGTTGTGCACACTAGCACAGAAAGCAATTGACTCCGCTTTCCACAATAAAAAGTGTGGTCATTTAAAAATAGGCGACCTTATCATCACTTTTATATTGTTATTAATAATAGGATCGAAGCAAAGTAAAATGATAACGGACATATTAAAATATTATCAGAAGTAGTAAATATAGTGTGTGAATAATTAGCTTGAATTACGCCAAGTAAGAGTGCTGGAGTGAAGAGCCTGCGGGTCTTGTTGATATCCTGTAGATCCTGTTCATCCTTTAACATCGAACCCCCACCTTCTTATTTGGGACTGCTCTGTCGGTGACGTGGGCACACACTTTTTCTGCCTTCCTTTTTTTGGGTGGATAGCTAGAGGTCAGCATAGCCCAAGTCCACAGTGCGATTCATATATCTTCCCGAGCGTAACGCAGCCGGGCATCTTCACGGCTTTCGACACATAGCGCCCACCACAACAGCGCCGCTCAGTCACAGGCACTGGTTCACAGCGCCGGAGTACAACTGGCCGGAACGCAACAGGCCCTGCCGCAACAGGCTTATCCTAACGTAACCTAACCTAACCTGCGCCTGTTGCGGTAGGGCCTGTTGCGCTCCGGCCAGTTGTGCTCCGGCGCTGTGAAGCAGTGGCTGTGTTGTGCAAAGCGGATTTACTGTTAGCCGGAGTTATCCACAGCTCATTGATCTGAGGCTATGTGTAGATATTGCATGCTGATGGTTGGCGTTGGGCCCAGGGCCTGTTTACGAGTCGATTTTGTTACCCACGGCTGCGCTCCCCCTTTTCTACCTAAAGTTGGGGAACGGGAGGGGAGATTCATAGGTGGTGAGTGTGTGGAAACCATGGCACAGCCGTAGACAAAAACACGCAAACTGTGGTTTTCTCCCACTTAAAGCTTCATACTGTGGCACACCACTTCAACTAACGCTGTCGAATGTCAATTCATAATATCATCTGGTTGCATTTCAACTTTCAAGATTAAAATATTCCTGTAGGTAAACGTCCTTTGCACTGTTCGCGTTACTTATGTTTGTGGACAATAGTATTGAGCGTTTATGTAAGACTTTATTTAATTTCTGTCTCTATAGGTTCATCTTGCTGAGCGATGACATTGATATATACAAGAAAGTCTGTTCAAAAATAACGCAATGGCCTTCGGAATACTCGACCCGAGTTTCATTAGAATTCAGACAAATATACGTTCCGTCGGACTCCTCAATACTGGAATTGTACGACAAATGCTCGACTGAGCGATTGTACCTGCCGCGAGTGTTGCCAGACGTCGATGCTGTCGTCTACCTCGACACTGACATGATATTCCTCCGTGCGCCTGAACTACTGGTCAAGAAGTTCCAGCTCTTCGACCAAACGCAGATATTTGGAATGGCTCCCATGGATGGATACTACTCGTCGCATACCACCCAAGTAAGACTGACATCATTACATTAACAATAGACGGCCTCTGTGGCGTCTATATTAACAGTGGAGTGCTCTCTCTCACTGGCTGTCCTTGTTCAAAAGTTACCAAATCGCAAGTGCGTGTCACTTGGAGCTTGTGACTGTATACTAGGGTGAAAGGAAAAACCAACTTTTTTTGGAAAATCGCACTCCGACGACAATTTTTTATGTGGACACTTACAACCTGAATGCCCATCGAACGATTTTCCAACCAATATCTAGCGTTGCCGTAAAGTCGTTGAAAATTTTGAAAAAGTTAATTTCGGATCAATTTTGACTTCATTGTTAAACTTTTGAAAATCAACCTGGAATTTTGTGGTGATACTGTTGAATGAATATTTAATATTCAATGATAAATCAGTGATAAAGTATGGCACAAATCGAATGACGCTAAGCTGTTTTCCTAGCCTCATGCGCCAGTACCTACCCCACCCCTCCTCTTAAACCTATAGGTTGACCAGAGGATTATACTGTCACTTGTTTCTGTACTCTGTGAGTTTGCTGGTTATTTTATTGGACTCTAATATCACCTTGAAATATTTTTAGCGCATTTAGTCGCATTTTATCGTTATCTCATTCAATTCCTATCAACAAAAATTTGCTTTTGGTAGAGACGAAATTTTTATCCGATTGTGCAACTAGAACCTACAACAGCTTGGTTTTCAGCTCGTACGCGAGGATAACAGATCATGCTGGTCTGAGTCAGTTCTACTTTGAATCTTGCAACAAGAGTGAACGAATGCTGCCAACATTGAATTGACTATAGGTTGTGGTAGTGCGCCATCAACTGAAACCAGCAGCGGCATTTCGGGGGAGTCTTGCTGTTCTCGATTGTAGAAGTCTGATTTTTCCATATGCTGCACCAATTTCCTGGCCTCGACTTTCTCATAAACCTTGATTTCATGATTAAGGTCATGATCCATTGAAGCCGCCAGCTTTAAATTTTTGGCTTTATCTCATGGACCTCTATTTAGAAAGTACTAATCATTCTCACATTGAGGTAGCATGAAACGTTTCCATCTCTCCACAATGCTTTTCATAGCAAAGTCAGTGTGAACTTCTGCGCTACGAGATGCTTTTTCCTTTCTTTTTCTTTCAGGCAGTTCATCCGGTCTCGCTGCCGAAAAGGTAATTAGTTTTTGGATACTCATCTGTAGGTCCGGTATCGAACTCAATGTTCACCGAAACCCCGCAACCTTGTAGTTCTTGAAGGACTTCATTTTTCTTTTCCTGTTTTGGGTTGCGGTCGGTTGATGGAAACTTCTTCAAACTGAGTTCCCAGCACTTCGTCCATGTCACGATCATCTATAATAAACGTACAATAGTTATTTTGTCAAAGGACCCTTTGTGGTACTAATTTTAGCTCTAAACTGGGCATATTTATAGAAATATTTGGGTTGCTCCCAAACACGCGCACTCACGCGACGCTAAAAAGAACTTCCACTACTAAAGCTCTGTAAGTGATATGAGAATTAGTTCAATAACTAACTAATGAAGTTTCATGCACGTGTGATACCCACCAAATAGAACTCCTGTCCACCACATGCAGGCTAGTCGTTTTTCCTTTTGTATAGAAAATGAAGACATAACTTCCTCCTAAAATCTTAGGTGCCGTTCGTGGGTAAGGGTTTTTGTGGCGCTCCGCTGCTCGTAAACTTGACACGCTGGAGGCAGAAGCCTTTCGAAGAGCAGACATTGGAGGACATCATGACGGCCTTCAGAGACCGCATCCAGTCGGGGGACCAAGATGTGCTCAACATGATACTCATTGAGGTAGGAAGCGAGCTGAACATGAAACAATGAGGTGGAGGACGTTTTGAACACGTTCAGGTTAACACGATCTGAAGACCACCCTCATCCTCTAATTTCCGAAGTTTAGTGTACATGAAATGTTTTTTTCAAATAATGTTAACGTACTTACCTACCCATTAGAAACGAACAACATTCACGAAGTTGAATCAATGAACTAAATAATCGAATAAAATGCGAGTTTTGTATTTTATTCATTTCTACTAGAACTAGCCCATTTTCACTACACTCTTCAAATTAGTTTAATTTTACCTTAAAATTTAATTACAATAAATGTTCATTTTACTTTCTCATACTTTCATTCGATAGTTTTTCATTAAAACCAGTCTTTCATCATCCTTCTCAGAGTAGGGTTGTTGCTAATTAGTCAATCAAGCAGATAATAGGTTTATCTCACCGCGGCACGAGACATTTTAGACCGCCGTATTTCGACTTTTCGTTATTTACTCGCACTATCAACGTGCAGAAGCCACACCTGCTTCATCAGCTTGGATGTGAGTGGAGCAGCCATATGGAGCAGTGCATGGAATCCGACTATCGGTGCCCTCGCATACATAATGTGGGGTTCTCCATTCTGCACGGCTTCAGGGGGCGCTTCTTGACCGACGAGTACTTCAACTATCATGCATTCAACAGGGTTAGTAGTTGAGGAACTAGACGAACCGACTGCCAAATAAAGTATAAATAAAACAATTAAATTCATAGTTTTTGATAGTTAACATATGTATCTGTAAATTCAAACGGCACAGGGTTGAAATAAAATGTCTGACACCACGTCGGGTGTTGCCAGATGACGTTCCGTGCCTGGGAGGAGCACGCCATGGGAGCCCCTCTAGGCGCCCTCGTGTCCGACCTGCTGGCGTCAATGAGAAAGGCAGAGCTGGAACGCAGAGGCAATGACGGTTCACCATATTTTGGAGCACAATTCTGCAGATGCCTGATGAAGTCCTTGTTTATGTCCTTCTTGGATGGAAATTCAAACGAGAAATTTATGGACGGGATCGAAGTGTTTTGCAATGCCAAACGAAGTTAGTGCAGATTCAGGTAGAAGCTGTGAATCAGTCAAGTATTTCTTCGAATCAGTGATGGTGATATCATTTATTCAAAGGCAATGGGTCGATTCCGTTGTGATCAGAAGCCAAACTAAGCTTGCCAGGTCATCCGTCAATTCGATTCTCGTTTTTCAAAAGACCGCATAGCGATATTTCTAACCTAATTCCTTATGTGATGACCCATGTTCAATAGAGCAGATTGCTTTTCTCTAGAAATCGCTATCCCAAGTAGTAGTATAGAGAACGAATGTATAAGCAAAGTTGAGCGCAGCGCGTACCAAATGGCTAAAAATAACGGGTTAGAGTCCATTTACCCACGATTAACCAAGCACTCACAATATTTTTAAACCACTGCAGTTGGTAAAGTTTGGGAACAATTCGTTCCTAAAAACATGGTGCTTAACCTAGGGCTAATGTCCTACTCAATCACGATATTAGATACTTCTTTGGGATATATAATCGATTTAAATGTTTTACATACACTCCAGAACTGGGGTGCTCATCTTTATTGATCAACACAAAGCTATAAGGTACTAAAGAATTGATGTCACTTATTTGCTTAAATCGCAAGTTAACCAAAAATTTAAAAGCAAGGATTAAACCACAAATGTTCATATCTTTATGGAAAACGTTTCGGAGTCCAGCTCCATCGTCAGTTCGTAGAATCTATAATTTACATAGAAAGTCACAAATTAGTACAATTGAAAGCACAAAAAAACACAATTAAAATCCTAAACTTACAAGTACCAGGGCACAAAACCTATCTATTCACAATTTCAAGAGGATAGGAGCTACCAGCTGAATTTAAACTGGGCCTAAGTTTAAAAATGTACAATGATTCTAAAATACGCAAATCTGAAGTACCGGAGGTGGAAGCTAACACTCTAAAGTCACTGTCAGAAACAGGGACACCACACTGCTCGGCGTGAGTGCGCACAGCCGAATGAGGGGGGCGCGATANACTTCATATTGTTCTGGTAAACAGTTTCAAAATCGGTTCTTTCTTTAGATATAAAGATATGCTCCATGTTCATATGCGATCGTCCCTGGTTTATCAATTTCGTTGTGCACAATGTGCATCTGCGTACGTCGGGATGACGTCTCGCAATCTTTATTCCAGGGTCGCTGAGCATAAGGGCAGGAGTTGTAGGACCGGACAGTTACTATCGCGCCCCCCTCATTCGGCTGTGCCCACTCACGCCGAGCAGTGTGGTGTCCCTGTTTCTGACAGTGACTTTAGAGTGTTAGCTTCCACCTCCGGTACTTGAGATTTGCGTATTTTAGAATCATTGTACATTTTTAAACTTAGTCCCAGTTTAAATTCAGCTGGTAGCTCCTATCCTCTTGAAATTGTGAATAGATAGGTTTTGTGCCCTGGTACTTGTAAGTTTAGGATTTTAATTGTGTTTTTTGTGCTTTCAATTGTACTAATTTGTGACTTTCTATGTAAATTATAGATTCTACGAACTGACGATGGAGCTGGACTCCGAAACGTTTTCCATAAAGATATGAACATTTGTGGTTTAATCCTTGCTTTTAAATTTTTGTATAAGGTACTTTATACGACCCATTACACAGTTCTTGAAACTCTGCAAAGGTCAAATCGCAATGTAATCACTGAATATTCTTCATTTCGATGAAATGTAACTCGAAGAAAATTATTAAATTTGAATTCGTTCTAACGGCTTGTCTTGGTCATTTGTAATAGTTTTGGGATAAGTAAAATGTACTAAAGTTATTGTGTTTTTCAATGGTGTAAAAACAAAAAAACTATCAGCAGAATTTTAATTCTTTTCCGATTGAGATAAGAAAACGAATGTATTCTAATATAAATTCCCGAATGAAATACAATAACTATTCTACGTAGCAATATTATTTGCTATATTTAATTAATTTATTAGGGTTTCATAGTTATTCCCCATATTTTGTTGATTAAGCAGAATTAAAATTTGACGATTAACATTTTTGCCTGCAATTTATTGCACATCAATCATACATTTCAATCATTAAAATATATCCAATTGGATAGCAAAGGAAAATAACTTCAGAATATTATGCAGCAACTGCACGCATGCAGCTCAGGGGCATTTTCTAATCATTATCCTCACTGAACAAATTTACTCTGGGGTTTCCTTCTCAAGGTTTCCCGGTCACCACATGCATGCATGTGACCAGGAAAATATTTCGAAATAACTAAGTTTGTTACAATTAGTTCCTCTGGTCTTTCCGAAAAAATCTGAGCTCTTGACACACAAGCAACTGATCTAAGTAGGATCGTGTTAGTAGTAAGCGGTGAGTAAAGATGAAACTGAAGTTGATGAAATATTAATATTTTGGATGAAATGATTTTTTTAATTGGAACGATTATATCTGACTACTCATGCGCATAATTAACTATTAAAAAGATGTGATTGGTGAATAATTTTTCCTTTACTTGATTGACGTGCTTCCAAAAAAGATTCCATGCATCTTAACGTGCGAAAGAAAGAGGGAATGTAAGAAAGAAAGAGCTAGGGACTTATCCTTCCTCCAGTTATGGAGAGAGTTCTGAGCGCCGTTGTGATGTTAACTACCAATCCGGTTCCCGTATTATGGAGAGATAGGTCTGAGCGCCCCTATGGTGTTAAATAACCAACGCGATGGCACAACTTTCATGTTTACCATCCTCTTTCTGTATTATGGAGAGAGAGGTCCAAGCGCCCCTGTGATGTTAACTAACAAACGCAATGGCACAACTTTCATGCTTTCCATCCAGTTTCCGTATTATTGAAAGAGAGGTCTGAACATCGCTGTTATGTTAAGTAGCCTGACGCGATGGCGCTACCTCCAGTTTGACTGGCAGCCCATGTTGAAGATTGTGGTTCAAGTCTTCAAGTATGAATTGTTTGTCGATCAAGAGATTCTCAACATAGTTTTTAGTGAGGTAAACAACGTTCGTATCTGCTGGTGAATGATATTAAATCATACCACCTACAACAATTGCCGCCCGCTAAGAGAAATATCTTCAAAAGCAGTGTTAAGGTGTAGATAATACAGGGTCCGCCATATTTATGGCAACGGATGTTTGCTATATAAGAATAAATTGGTTTCTTGGAGACTTTTCTTTTATAATGAAGTTTAATATCATGTATTAATTTATCTATTTTATATTACAGAAGTCTAAGGTGTCTAAATTTACTATTACTTATGGCAGTAGATAGAAATGCAATTGTAACTCTTCATGAAAAGGGCGAGAGTAGTTCAGTCATTGCAAAAAAGCTCCAAATTCGTCGTGAAACTGCGTGGAAGGTGGTAAAAAAATCAAGGAAACTGGTGAAACATGCAATCGACCTGGTCAAGGAAGGAAACGAAGTGTCTGAACAAAACAAATGGTCAAAAACACGAGGGAGAAGTTGAGGAGAAACCCTCGTCGCTCAGCTGCAAAATTGGCTGCAGAAGCAGGAGTCAGTCAGACATCAATGCGTAGAGTCCTCAAAGATGACCTCAAAACCTTCCCGTACAAAATGCAAACAAGGCATGAACTAACAGACCGTCATGAGCGAATGAGGCTCGAAAGATGCCAGCACATTCTGGATCTCATTGAGGATGGCACGCTGCCTAACTTGGTGTTCAGTGGCGAGAAAAAATTTAACAGTGAACAAAGCGTTAACCGTCAAAATGACAGTTTGGATGGATCGGGATGGATCTGTGAGTCGGGATGGATCTGTGGACACCAGAACAGCAACACGACGTCAAAATCCTATGTCCGTGATGGTTTGGGCCGCGGTAACCGCCACTGGGAGGTCTCCACTCCTTTTTTGTCCCCTCAGGAGTAAAATTGAACAGTCAGCGATACATTTCGGACATTTTGAAAGCTGTGTTGTTACCTTGGGCCCGTAACCACTTCAACGGCTCACCATTGAGTTTCAATAAGACTCTGCCCCATCACATGGCTCAAAAATGACCCAAAACTGGATTCAGGGTTACATCCCAGCGTTCATTAGCAAAAATGCATGGCCCTCAAGAAGCCCCGATATGAATCCTCTCGACTTTTCTGCGTGGGCTATTTTAGAGAGTAGGGTCTGCAGAACACCTTATGATTCTTTGAATAGTTTGAAGTCCAAATTGACACGAGAATGGGACTTGATCCCTCAAGAAATGCTGCGTGTATCCTGTGAATGGAGACCGTCATTAAAAATAAGGGTGGCCATATGGAATAAATATGTCTGAGAATTGTTTAGGTAATTCTTAGCTACTAGCTCATCCAATAAAAAACAATGCACCTGTTTGTTTCAATGAGAAATAACAAAAAAAAATATGCGTTGCCATAAATATGCCAGACCCTGTAGAAGGGCAAAAACAAGCTCCAACAATGTAAATTGAATTCAGAATGAATGAGTTTTTACTATGTTTGAAGAATTTTTGGATTCGTTTCCGAAGAGCAGCAGCAGACGAAACTATTTTTTCACTTACAAGTAAATTTTTTTACATTGGCGCATACAGCGTCACATCAAAATGAAATTTCCTTCTAATAATTGACGATGATGAATAAGAATTGATGATATACACCTAGTAACAATAATGACAAGGTAGTTTTACTTTTGATGAGTTCCACAATAGTTTCCAGAGTACATCTACGATCTCAGTTGTGACTGGAATGGCATTACAGAGCAGTGCCAATCCACGTCCTGGTACTGCAGTTCCTTCGAACAATCAGGCTTCTCGATCCTTGGTCCATGGCTGGCGGTCGACCTTCTTCGGCGAACATCTTGGGTCAATGCCCCGGTCTGTTGACACATATCGCATCATTATACCAATGCAGGTGAGTCATTGGTAATCTTTGCCAACAGTTTATACGGATTATCTTATTTTTCCGTGTTTTTATGTATTTCAAAATATCTGTAAATACTAATTAGTTATTTCATGGCATTGCGTTCTACTTAAACGTAAACGATATATCGTCAGGCGCAAGGAATTTAAAAACAAATAAAACGCCAAGCAAATTCACAATATCGATTTTGAAAAAATTTCGGAGTCGTGCTCCATCATCAGTTCGACAATCTAATAAATGAAAACAATCATTTTAACATCCAAATTCCTAAGTCAGATATCAAAACCTAAAAAGAAATGAAATACAAAATAACCCGAAAGTGAAAAGAAGCACTCGCGGAACACAGAGTCATAGGAGACACGTAAAGATTATTACCTAAGAAAAACACTCGAACAAAAGCATAGCGATTCACTATTTCAAGAGAATAGAAACTGAATGCATTGCTGTGAAACGGTTTTCGTTTGAAGATATGTAGTGATTCTAAAATCCTCAAATCCGCACTGCCAGAGGAGACACGATTTTTGCTTGAAGATAAGTAGTTACTCCAAAATCCGAACTGCAAGAGATATCCTGAAATCACCCTCAGATACAGCCACGTCGCACTGTTCAGCATGGAAGCGTACGGAAGAAAAAGCTAGAGGCTTGTCGAGAAGCAAGTTCGTATGAGGACGTTATTCTTGCCCGGATGCGATCGAACCTGGTCTATGAGTATAGTTGTGCGCGCTGCGCATCGGCGTACGTTGGAATGACATCGCGAAACTTCTACATCCGGGTTTCTGAACAACGCAGCAGGAGTTATAATTCGAACTTGCTTCTCGGCCACCTTCCTTATTAGGCAAGCTTCCTGTATCTGAGGGTAATTTCAAGATACTCGGTTCCACCTTGATTTGAGGATTTTGGAGTCACTACATATCTTCAAACGAAAACCGTGTCTCAAAATGCGTTCAGTTCGTATCCTGTTGAAATAGTGAATCCTAGGCTTCTATGTTCTAGTGTTTTTTCTTATGTATTAATCTTTTCATGTCTATTGAGACTTTGTTTTCAGCGATTGCTTGTTTTCGATTCAAGGTTGTTCTGTTTTTTGTTTTTTTAAGGTTTAAATGTCTGACAGAATTTTGAATTATAAAATGATTGTTTTCATTTTTTCCATTGTCGAACTGATGGAGGTGGACTCCGAAACGTGTTCAATATCGATATGATGAATTCGCTTGGCGTTTTCTTTGTTTTTAAATTCCTTGTAATTTAAGCAGACGTATAAAATAAGTACTTATATCCGTCAGGCACATGTTGAAGAAATAACGTGCACGTACTAGTGTGACCTTTGACTTATTAGTACGTTCGGGTGTGATCAGGTGCTAAATTTCAACCTCTGACGCTAAATTGTTATTATTTCAAATTATATCACAACTTCACGACGAATATTCGCCTAATTCTTTCATATATAAACAGATATGCCACGAATATATGAGGTAGAATGATTTAATTTTAATTCATTGCACAAAAGATCAGAATATTAGTTTTTCATGCGATTTAATTATTTTAAATTTATCATGCGATTTAACAACGTACAGACTCGAGTTGTTGAAGGTGATCCCACTATCAATTTTCACAGACCTCACTAGACGGCTTCTAACGACGCACTGGCGGGCGCGAACAAGAAGATATCGGCATCTTATACTGTACTCGTGTACAGGCTTACTTGCCGGATAGTCACCAAGCGGCCGACATTTGCCAGATCTACTTGACGCCTGCACTGTCCCCGTGTGCAAGCACCATATGAGATAAATTAACCCTTTTCAGCTCAGTGGTACATATATGGTACATTAAACAGCATGATGTAATATTGCATCATACATTGCTCTTGGTTGAGACAAGCCTGAACAAGTGTACTGGAAATGCACACCAAACATGCCACAACATGTTCATATGAGTACAGCCCCTTAAGCCTGCCAGTCTGTGCTCTGCTGTCACGTTGAAAAGAAGAGTCGCTGTTGCTCTGCCAAAAATAATGGCTTCCAGGGGAAAGTAAGTATATTTTGCACATTTCTTTGAGAACCAGGTTCTTTTTGTAACTGCATATGTTGAGCAAGTGATAAACTGATCTCTCCAGTTAACTTTCACATTTGTCTAATGCATTATTTTTTCTGGATATCATTTTATATTTGCTGTGCCATATATGGTTCGCTGAGCTAATGCAGGTACATTTTTCTGAGTACACATATTCCATGAATATTGAATTTTTAGCATGTTCTAAATCCATTTTATGTTTCATATTTCGGATTCCTGACTATGCATGAGATATTAGGTATATTAGAAGAAGATGAGAGCCATGCAGACGTTTATATTGAGCCTAATGATCCCGGCCTATTGACTGATGAAGACTCTGCTGATGAAGTGGATAGTGATAGTGGATTGATAGATAATTTGTCCAGCAGACAACTGACTGGTAATGCTGAAGCTGTATTCAATGACGGACGACGTACAACTGAAGATGATTGTGAAGATCAACTGAGTGGCAATGATGAAGTTTTCTTCCACGACGAACGTAGTACTACTGAAGATGATGGTGAGGCTCACAATTCTTCGCCTATCATTTAACTATAAGACTCCAAAATGTAGTCTTGGCACTTCACTCACACCTGGTGACTGCATATTTCCTGAGGCAAATTATGCAAAATATAGATTTAACTCCAGTTGAACTTTTGAACTATTTTTTGACGATGATGTGTGGAATTTGCTAGTGGATCAGACAATTGTCTATGCAACTTTCAAAGGTGAAACAGATTTTTTGGTAAGCAAAGATGAAATGAAAGTGTTCCTTGGAATTTTGATAGTGTCTGGTATCGTTCCTTTATCTTCTCGGAGGATGTTATGGAGAAATTCATCTGTGACAAGAAATGAAGCTGTCTCTCAGGCTATGAGAAGAAGAAGCTTTGAGAGGAGCTGGGAGACCGCCATCCTACTCAACAAAGGGTGACAAACGCTTGTTAGATGATATTCGTTTTGATGGAATAAACATTATTTTGTAGAAACACAAGATAACAAAAGAAGATGTGCTGGAGAAGGATGTAAGATGCGACCTTTCGTTCAGCGTTGCAATTGTAATGCAGGCCTCTGCTTGGCATGTAATCTTCCATTTCATACCAAATAATGACATGTTCTGAGTAATTACATTCTGATCAATATCTCGCTTTTTACCTTTTACATGTAAGTCCAACTTAAAGTATTATGTATTTGAACACAATTTGATACCCGAAATAATGTGTTTGAACACAATGTAACGCTAATTAGAAAATTTGTAGTTCACACGATGGATCAAATATTTGTTTTAGTTTCGCCATTTTACAGTATTTGGAATAATATTGCAAAAAATATTGAAGATGTTATGTTTTATCATGTCAATTTACAAATATATAAGTGCATTTCGGACACGGTTGTTTTTTCTTTCAACAAAAAAAAATGTACTTGGATATGCTCAGTGGTACATACATTGTGTATGGCACATCGTATTCTAGCAATACTATTGTAGAGAAAAGCAAACTAAGACGTTTTCCTAATCACTTAGGTAGAGCCAACACCAAAAATTTGATAAAAATGAAATTTCAAGAAAAAAAATAATTGGGGCTGAAAAGGGTTAACTGCAATTAAAAAATGAGAAATGCGTTGCAAAATATTTGACAAAACTGCTAAATAGCGTTAACGACAAATAATTCGGCTTTTTAATTATTGGAATAGAGTGTCATCCTGTTCCATCATTCATTCCTTCCATACGGGGAGCATGTACCCTAGTTATCGACGAAATGTCGTTTTGTTTTTTATTCTCATTTTTAAAGAGAACTATTTCACATTGAATGAAGATCCCAGTGCTTTAACTCTTTTCGGTTTCCCGCGAGAACGTTTTGAACTTCATGACACGAACATTTTATAACCATTTTTAACAAAGATGTATTTATATATATTTAGGCAGGTTTCATTGAAGACCAGAGAATTCGTTTTATTGACAATTTTCTTATAAGTTTTTTTAATAGATCGAACAAGATTTTTAATTTGCACGGGTAAATCGAAAATCAGATTACCGAAGGACATTTTTATTTCTTTAACGACGTTTCGAATGTTTCTATCATTCATTATCAAGTTAAAAGGCGCATTGAGTAATGGAATTTGGCTCGACATAAGTACAAAATCAGGTAACTAGGATACTACTCAAAAATCAAAATTGTTAGGAATAATTACAAAATCACAAAAATAATTAAAAAGTAGAGCAGCGAAAATCACTCCGAAAATAGTCTCAATGTTCTGACAAATCCAGTAGTGAGTAGTAAGTTCGCACCACACTGATTCTCTAGCTGATTGATGTTCTGCAGATAACTTGACTTGCTGGGCCCCATAAGAGGTTCTAACCCACAAAGCTACACCTCTACTGCACTGCTCTTCATTTAAGTTATGAAAACAATCAAAACCTGGCAACTGAAATTCAACAGGTACAGCCCTCCGGAACGTAGCCTTCAACACTTCTGGAAAAGCATATAGGCAGCCGAAAGCCACCAGACAGAACGAATCAATTGAATTAGACCAATCAGCCCTCAGGAGAAACAGCCGGCGATCGAATGGCCTAGCGTCGTCCGCCGTATCGCGAAAAAATTGTACACCACTCGGACGTAGCGCGCCGTAGCCTTGCAGCGAATGTGATATCCGCCACCAAGCCGTCCGTATCTAGGCAGTGCGTCGAACCAGCCCTCGGTCGAACGCCCGCGGGTCGAACGCTCCAGCCGACTGAGCCGAGTGCTAACCCAACCTAACCTAACCTAACCTGACTCAGCCAGTCGCACGGCTCTTTCGACCGACGGCCTGGTGGTGCACGGCAGGTTTTATGCGAGGCCGGAGGTGGGCAAATTCAAGTGGTCGCAGGCTGTTGCGCGCAAGTTGCAATTCGAGCGGTGGCCAGGGTATGAAGTGATGCTTCGACGCAACGTTCAGTGGTGGACGGCCATTCGACCCTAGGCTATTCGACCTCGTGTCTGGGGGGTGTGGAGCTCAAAATATTAAAAGCAGAAGGATGTCAATGATCGGTTACGGATAGCAGATTCCATTCACGGCTGATTGGTGGATGTCCGGAAAGATCCAAGGCGTTCGATTCAGGGCTTATTGGTGTACAAAATTTGTGGTGCACGGCTGCGTTCCCTGTAGAGATGACGGGTTCAGCTATCGCCGGTCGGTTGTTGTCGGGTCACTGCTTGATCACGATGCCGGTGAGCACGTTCAGCACTACGCGAGTGACGGTCTGGTTGTAAGCTTGTCTCGCGTTGTTCACCTGCCCTCCAGTTTGAAGGTAGCTAACGAGGCAGCGGCTCGGTGTCTTGATTGTTAGTCCAATCCGTCCGATGTTGTCTAAAACATGAAGAAGTCTACAACCTTCTTTGAAGCAAAATTTATAGACTACACCGGCCTCTCGGATAACTCCCGCGTTTTTGCAGGGGCCTTTGTTGCGTTTAGTTTGGAATTTGACATTGTTGTCAAGAGTGTCATAAAGCCTGTTGAATTCATCGACGATTTTGAGATGAACTTGCTTGTTAATAATGCTTTGAGACCTGCTATGGTGATGAGCTTGTCTCTGGTGGTAGGAGAAATGGCAGTTTAATGTCGCAGTTGTCACTCCAATAACTCCAATGTAATCCATAACGCGAAGAAGTCTACAACCTTCTTTGAAGTAAAAAAACAACACTTCTCTTTAACTTCACTTCTTGTTTGTCTGTCTGTCTGTCTGTCTGTCTGTCTGCTACAAATCTTGTAATCGAAATTTAATACACTTCTACTTATCCTATTGATCTGAAATTTTGCACACTTGTTTAAAGTTGGAGACAATGCATGAATCAAATGTCAAAATAAATGATTTTTAAAATTTAAAAATTATTTTTTTTTCAATATTAAAAAAATTGAAAAAATAATTTTGTCAGCTACAAATCTTATAACTGATATTTGACACACTTTTACCTGTCTAATTGATCTGAAATTTTGCACACTTGTGTGAAGTCAGAGGCAATGCATGAATCAATTAACAGAATAAATGATTTTGAAAAAAATTTATATAAAAAAATTATATATATTAAAAAAATTGAAAAATAAATTTGTCTAATTTTCGAAAATTAGATGAGAAATTCATTGTACATCTGTAAGATTGGAGATACTGGATTCTTTGGAAGTGTTGTCTTTAAAAAATAATTTTTAAACGTATATTATTAATGTAATAGAGAGAGAAATAAGATACAGCACAAGTGAGCCATCACGTAAAATTCAATCGTGAGTAATCAAGCGTAAAATAAGAAGGCTCTGCCTTCTCTTGGGTTTCATTACTATAATAAGCTCTAGTCCGCACACTTGTAACCAACTTAGTAAAGATCCCTTCTGAAAAAATTTAACAAATTTACATCCTACTAGGAATACATCATTTTCCTATACATCGTACATAAAAATTAGCCGTCGCGTCGTATTAATAATAATCTTATCTCTCTACATCGTGGAAGAATTATCTCATCAATTACGATGGAAACTCACGGTTTCATATTTTCGGTTTCCTTCCTACACAGGATATTCTACATGGATGTCGCTACTGCTGCATCATCTATCGAGAGGTCGCCCAACCCTAACACTCATGACGACCAATGGAGGATCCACGCTGCTGTGTTACGCCTGTTATTAAACATGCGTCAAAATACTCGGGTGCTGTTCCTCGCCCAAAATATACACAAGCAACATGCCGTAGTTGAAAAATTGTGGTTCCACAATGTAAAATCTTCGCAAGATCAGTGGCTTTATTTCTCCGATCTTGGATGGTTGAACCTTAGAAAGAAGTTCATTTATAATTACGTATCTAACTACACACGGAAAAACAAAAGTTATTTCTGGAGAGCCGTTTTCGCATTACGCAGAAATGCAGTTTCATCTCCAAAAAATTCTTTCCCACGTCGTGAATACAGCATACGCTTGAATGCTGTAATCGCGCCCATAGTAGGTAGTAACTGATTACTGGCCAGTAGATTCACAGACGCCACTCATCTCAGACCAGACCTATCGGTCGGCGCAGCACGGCCTATAATGGCAGCGTAGCAGTTTTGACTGGGGGGCTAGCTCACACGTTAGGCTTGCTTTTCTCATGGAATTCCTCTCCGTGTCCTGAGCGCATAGCACACACGCAAAGCAGCGCAGCCGTCTACAACGCAGCGCTTGGCCTGGCTTGTCACTTGACAAGGCGGTTGGCTATGGGGGAGCCGAGATCGAAGTGGTGAGGGACGATCTGCGCACTGATGGCCTTTAGTTTAAGGTGAGAACACGGTACGGCTCCGGGCGTGCTATTGTTTCTCGTTCAGTATGGAATACTTTCAGATCTTCTGAGCACGGTCCATTAAATTAAATGCTTCATTGTCTGGTTAATTCACATTTACAATTTGGAATTCTAATCTAAATTTATTCTGTAAGATTTTCAATTGATTAGAACTCCTTATGTTTTATTTCTACAGACATGAAGTGGCGCTAAAGGTGGAGGGTGCCTGGAGCGGAGTCTGAGTCAGGGACCTTGGAACTTGCTAAAGAAGTAAATCTTTTCAATAAACTGCTGCACTGCTTCGACTCTTAGTTTCACCTTCCCCATAAATGTAGTGCAACAAGCATCATTCATGTTGTGTCTCGTTTCAGAGCGATCGTAGGAGCCCTAAGGTCTTGTTCAACTTGCCATGTTCTGCAATCTACTTGACTAACATGAGACGCAATGAGCATGTTTGCCAGGCTCTCAGTAGTCGTGTTTTTTCTTTGATATTGTGTAGGTTGCTAGTTGCCAGTATTTCTCTTTAAATTCCCTGTCAATATTACTTTTAGTTATATTCATATAAGTTAAACTAAGAAAGTTTAAGACTCCTCAGCCCAAGTAAACTGTAAAGCAGTGTGTAAGGCATTGAGATGTGCCTTAAACTCTTAAAGGTCTAGTGTCCATCTAAGTTAAAAATAGCTGGTCTGCCATGTTGTAGTGAGCTGCAAATGGTTTCTGCGCAACCCTAGAAGAAATCTCTCACAAGTCACACTGTTGTTAGGGATTGGGCAGGTTGTATATTTTTCATTTTTGTATGAAGCCCCGTTAACAAACTCAAACTTATCGTCAGTCTTGCCAGGTTTGACCGACAAGACGGAGTAAGTGGACGCTCAAAGTTTGGCGTCTTGCATGACGGGTGGATGGAGCTTGAGATTTGACAAACCTGGAAAAGACGGACGGGCAAGACCTTTAGGTTCATCCGGGAAAGATTGTCAAGGAAAGCCCGAGTTTAATTCTTGGGAAAATATGTTCAAAAATACCAGATGCATTGATATCCTTATCTAAGTTCAAGAACGAACAGTGGTTCAGCGCAGTTTTTCCTGTAGCTTTCAATGCGAACGCAATGCACTTTTGTGACGCTGAAGGGTTTTAGACGTCAGTTCTTACTCGTATACGTCAACTTGATACTCGACGTCGCTCACCTTGGGTTGTGACCTTGTCTTCGTAATGATATTTCATTTCTTCAATTTAACGAAATTTCAGGTCAAAATAATTCTGATGAAACCTTAACGTTATATGGCTTCATTTCGCGAAAAGAGCGCTTCTCATTAGTCTTCCAATTTTGAATTCGTATACCTATATAAAAAAATATTAATGCCCTTTGGTGATAATTTACCCATTCTTCATCACACAATTTTCTTGAATAGAAATTTGCGAGAATTCAAATGCTTTTAAAATCACATTTAGTGAATTTTATTGCCGGAAAGATTTATAAAACAACATTTTGTTTATTTCAAATAGTTCATGCGTATAAATATATACATTTAAAATTCATGCATTGTATAAATTACACCGCTTATTCTTGCTTCCCGCAGCTGGAGCTCAAAATATTAGATACCGGGTAGCGAATATTGAAACAAATTGAAGTTATCATTGTGAATGAACCTGTAAGAAAATGAGGGTGCATTATACATATTTTTTTCTCTACGTTGCTTTGAAACATTTCGTTTGCCTGTCGCTTACGGCGAGAAGAACGACGATGAACCACAGACCATCGTTTATAGAGAAAGATGAAGATAATCTCATAGAACAACAGACTTATGCAAATATATATGATGCTAATGGTAATAATGCATTCAATTTCATGAGAAATATCAATAACAATCACTTCAAAATAAAAAACAGAAGTTACCTCGACAACATATATAACCATCTAAATAACAACATAAATAAAAACATAAGGAACACATTCCGACATGTGCCTAAGAAGAGCGTGTTGCCGGACCACTGGCGTGAACTGTACGGTGAGATGTCATATATAATCTATTATACATTTAGGAGTATTTTGATTATGTGTGTAATTATATTGTAATACCCAGGAGCAGAGCAAGCGCGTTTCTTAAATACATACTGTGTCGGGATATTGCCGATTCCCGATTTTTTAGATTTTCCCGGGAATCTTGAGGCTTATGAAGACTAACTTGCATCGAGGAATACAAATTCGGTTCTAAAACTACCATTGAATAAAGAATACAAATGAGAAGTCTCTGATTTTTTACTCAATGGTTAAATTTATATTAAAAGTTAGTTTTTCAATTAGGATTAATTTCCAAGTAGAATTGTCATGCTAGCTGAGAGGATTATTTGATAGAGAGAGCCTTAAATCTCAAATATTTTCTATCCCAAGAAACGCAGATATTGATTGGTGAAATATGGTACTGACTGAAAAAAATTTAAAATGTTCTTTGTTAAACATCAAATAATAACATAAAAACATTTATAAACAGTCCCTGAACAGATTTAAAATTATAGAAATCTATATTTTTTTCAGCATAACTACCAATTGGGTTGTATTCTCATAGAAAAAATCGGCAAAATTATCGGATTTCGATGTATATGTAACCACATTACCATATGAAAATTAGGATATTTCAACAGATCTTATTTTACCGGAACAACACCCATCAAAATTACATACCTATACAAAACTATAAATTTTATTTTCCGCAGCACGTCGTTGTCAAATTTTTTCTTATTTATTAGTTTATTTTGAGGTAATAATTAATTATTAATAATAATTTTGCGTTAATTCCAGCGGACCGCTTCCTGAGACCTGTGGAGCCAATCGAAGAAAAACGTTTGCTTGGTGAGCGCCGCAGTCTGTAGATAATTTACAACATATATATATATATATACTTTGATCATTTTTAAATAAAACTTTTCTTCATAAACTAACTGTTAAGAGGTTTAATAAGTTGAACCGTTATACGGATTTCTCGCGAATAATTAATTGTAATTGCCTGAATGCAAGATCAACGTTTTAACCGCTCACGAGCGGAACTGTAATCAAAGCCAGTCATAAGTTCAATTATAGTTTTATAGATATTAGGATCAGATGCAACGAAAATAACTATATTTTCTCCATTTTACATGCAGGTAAGTGGTTAAAATTTCTACGAAATTTTTCAAAACTCGCATTAGGTTCTAGTACTTAGTAAAGCTCTTCTTGAAAAAAAAAAAAAATCTGCCAGGGATTGAGAAAGTAATCAGTCAAAGGATGGTTTATTGAACGCAATAACATGCGAAGTCGCATTGAGTTTATGACGAACGTCATCATAGTTCAGCCTACCTTCCAAATGTAGCGCACGTGGAGACTCCTGCCACCGTGGGCAAGCTGAAGTTCGGTGCTCCCATAGGTTCCTAGTCAAGCCCTAGTCGCCAAGCCACCCACCATAGCCACGTCTGTAGTCCACACATTGCTCAGATGAATGGGCGAGAACAGCGGTCGAGATCTCCAGCAGCAGAGTGGAGGAGGGCGGGGGGGAATGGTTTCTGGAGAGGCGTACAAGTTGAGTAGTGGCGTACAAAGTAGACATACAAAGTAGACTCAAATACCGTCACGGCGTAAAAAGTTGAGTCAAATGCAGCCAAGGTCGAAACGTCACCAACCGCGAACATCGACTGGCACAGGTGATGGACATCAGAAGACTGACGATTTTTCGAGACGGGAGAGCGACAAAAGTTACTGTTATGTTCCGATATGATCTGGAATGATTATTTTCTCTAAATTAAAAAAATTGTCTTTAGAATGAATGCGGCAGGAAGCGACAAAACGATAGGTGCAGAGTAAATTCCAAAGAACTTTAGTTGCATTAGAATTGCAATTAAATAATTGGAGCCGTGAGAAAGTTTGCATGAATTTTGCATATACTGAAATCGTACTGGGCTTAAATCCATTTCCTTAAAGCTCTATTACTTTACAAGCACAGTGGTCTCTAAATACAAATGTACCAACTTACCTGAACCAAAACGCAAAGATAACTTCAGGTTTGAGCTGTGGTAAGTCAGAATGTACAGATTTTACTGAAAGTGACTAGAAAGAAATACCATTTTAGAATAATGCGCCAAACGAATGGTTTTCTATTCAATTTTTCAGAACGAAGAGATGGTGTTTTCGAAGTCCAAGTTTTGGGAGCGAAGGACAACCTCAAGGTTCTTGTGGACGATAAACTGGTCAGTTAATTACATGGTTATGTGAAATTTTCAATCGCAATTAATTAGCAATCATTAGAACAATAAACGATGATAATACAAAAATATTATGGGAAGTTGAACGTTGCAAATAACACGTTGATTCAAAAAGATTAATTCTCTTCGGGAATTCGGGATTTCAGAATGTTCATCTTAGGCACAGCTGCATGAGTAAGAAGTCTGTCGGCTCGCAATTCCTTAAATTTATTTTATTTTGAACTAAATTTATTTTCAACTAACTTATTTTAATCATTAATCAAGAAAATTTATATTTTATCGAATTATTTTTTATGTCAATCTCGTGTATTTATTTTTTTGTCAGCCCAGTATTGGCCGGGCTTGATAATTACAGCAAATTTGTAAACTAAATTTTATCCCGTAATCCCGTTAGTAGAAACAAAACTTACTTATTCAAAATAAATGTCTTCAAAGCCACATTTTACATAGAACATATGATCCTCATAGAACATATGATCGACCGATAGAACATGAAAAAACTTAGTCGGGTCTTTTAAATTGAGCTTGTAATAATCAATTGCAAGATCAAATTTCTTATTGGTTAGAAAACAGGAAAAACCTTTAGGGAAACGAGGAAAGGATTGAAGAAAAGTGAGGGAAGGTTTGAATCAAAAATAAAAGTTATTTAAATAAAGGCATTAATTGAACACGCTTCAGCGGATATCGTAATTTGTGCCTTTGAGACGGTTCAATTGGTATATCTTCAGTGGGTTACATACGAACAAGTGCTGATGTAGAAATATTATGCCAGGTGTACAGTGCGGTGGGCGAGGCTTCGGACGGCGTGCACGCGCTGGCGCTGTCAGGCGACGGAGAAGTGATGCTTCGCCGCGACTTCCGTACGGGACAACCGGCGGAGACTGAACTGCTTGGACAAACCCTGACCAACCTGCAGCCCGGGGCTCTGGTCGTCTTGGTCATGATGGTGAGTGTGTTGGTCAGCTCGCAGTGACTCAACTGCTTGGACAAACCTGCAGCCCGGGGCTCTGGTCGTCTTGGTCATGATGGTGAGTGTGTTGGTCAACCCGCGGAGACTGAACTGCTTGGCCAAACCCTGACCAACCTGCAACCCGGGACTCTGGTCGTCTTGGTCATGATGGTGAGTGTGTTGGTCAGCCCGCGGAGACTAAACTGCTGGGCCAGATTCTGACCCATTTGCTGCTCGGGGCTCTAATCGTCTTGGTCATGATGGTGAGTGTTTTGGCCGAATTTGAAGAAATGATCAATTCGGTCATACCCTCAAATTCAGACTGCCTGAGGCCTGACTTCCTTGGTCATGATAGTGATGCAAGTTACGTATTTTTCAGGTAGAATTTTCGTGCCTATTAACATTACTAACGGGAACTGGAGAATCGTTTGGTAATTAATGTTATGCTTTGTTCAGTTCACTGCCGGGGACTTCCTGAGGAGCACAGAGCGCATGCTGCTGCAGCACCTGGGGATGAGGGGCGACACCGTGGGAGGAGCCCTCAAGTTAGGTGAACTTGTTTTTCCAGCGCATAACTTAATTACGCCATGCTTATTGAGTAAATTCCTTGGTGTACCTGGTGCCGTAATGTCAAATTCAATCAGAGTCTGTAACACCGTCAGTCAGCTACTGAGGGTTTTCCAATATAAACCAGCGAATCACATACGAGAAATTTAGCCTCTATATGTACATAAGCGAGTTTTGATAGCACGGCCCATGGAATAAAGTTTCCCTCAGAAAAATCGTCGATGCCTCTTAATACCTCTTTGCTCAGGGGATAGACTCTTCTCCATACCTCATCTCCTATCTTTTCAAGTATCCATCCAGATGCTGGCGTGGCGCAAGATATGGGCTCGTCTCCATACCTCAGCTCCTACCTATTCATCCAGGTGCTGATTTGGCGCAGGGTATCGGCTCGTCTCCATACCTCATTGACAACGCACAACTGAGGCAACGAGCTAGAGCTGAGTACGCAAAGAGATCTAAAAAACCTTACGAGGCACTGGTGCTCACACCGGATGGGAGAGAAGTGAAGAAAAAGCTGCAAAATGGTGAAAATCTATTTTTGGGATACACTGGATACGTTGACACTGACGACCCGTCTATACTCATCAGTGTTGTTCCTGAAAACTGGCCACCACAAAATGCTGAGGTGCTTTAATTTCTAACTACTAGTTATTTTGAACATACGATCAAAGCTATTGGGGAGAAGAATCTCTCCAGTAGATAAAGAAACTCACGTACAAATTGTTCCATATGTAACAAATCTGTATAATAATATTGCAAAGGGAAGTTTATGCTTTTCATCACCTAATGATATTCATCACATGAATCTTTGCCGTGGGTACCAGGTCTCAGCGGGAGCGCTGCCGTAGGCCACAAATTTTACTTTTAAATAAGACCTGGAGCCAACGCCCAGCTTCATCATGCATTAATTTAACTCAGACTCAGAGCTAGAAGCTGCAGACTACGCTTGAACTCCGTAATCCAGACAAGCGACACCGGACACACTGCCGATAGATAATAGCGCCCTAGGTCTTCAGCCAATGCTTAAAGCATGCTTGCTCATAAGCAGGCAGTTCTTCATCTGGCAGTACCTACTCCTGCCTAACCTCTTCTGGCTTAACCTATTCACGCTGTCCCGGCTCACAACCTTCTTGCAGTCAATGACTGGCTCTACCAGCACTCGTAGACGGCCTTTCTAACTTCCTGCAGCCAAACAGGTTAGGTTAGGTCCGCTCAGGTTTGTTTTGGGTGGTGAAATGTTGCAATTTTTGTAGGTTAGGTATGAAGAGGTTAGGTCGGAAGAGGTTTGGCCTGTTGAAGTAAGCCATGCTTACCTTTAGCTAGCTAATTTTGTGGCTGTGGACATACGGCGCTATGGCTTTGAGCACTTGACTTCATAGGCTATCATGCCCTCCAGCGTTCTTACCTACGCAAAGATATATAAACAAAATGTGAAGTGTGGCAAATCTGGCCTCCGGCATGCGCCCCGTCCCAGCAAGGTTTTCATAATGATTCTAGCATTAAATTTTATAGTCTTGAGCAGGAGCAGTTTGCGGCGCGTGTCTATCTGGAAACAGCCGTGGTCTTCAAAAGTTATAAGAACCAACAATCCAGCATTGATGTCTCAGTGCTCATACCCAAGGGCCGAGGTGAGTATCTATTGTGGTTAATTATCTAATATAAATTTTCGCTTGCTAGAATGATGGCTAACTCTTACATTAACGTACTCATCGATGATTACCTACAGAACGAGATCTGCAGTGAATAACTTATACAGGAACAGGATGTGCCTGGCACCGGGATCCCCGGCGACAGAAGCAGGCGCAGTTTTGTCGCCGCTACGAAGGGTATGGGACTTTGTGCCGCTGCAAGGACCCTTTGGACCCCCAGCGACTGCGGCGGTCATCGGTGATTTTTGACTTAAGAAAGACGTGTCATGCTTATTTTACTTTGTTACTATTCAACATGACCATATCGCACTGAACTTCGTAATAAATTAAGAAATTCTTTATCAATCGATTAATCGCCACTAGGTGTCAAGATGTCTAGAATATATCATGAAATTTAAAATAAAAACTATTAGCTGAAAAACAGTTTGCAAGTTGTGTCGCATTGATGCTAACGAAGACCTTGCCTTCAAAAGAACTTCATCCCCATGTCGGAGATCATCCCTATCGCGATGCTCACCGCCACCAGGTGTCACTTTTTTTACCGGTAAGTCCCAAACAAAAAGAAACAGTTTAGGAAATCCTTAATTCTTGATCTGACAGAATCTGACCATCGGACAGCAATGGCAACTCGGCCTCTTTATTTCACTGTAAAACTATTGTTACCCGGCCGTGATCTTCAATATTTGTATGTGCTTGATTGAGATAAATTGAAACAATTATACTTGAGTGCTGATCACTTAATTAAAGTGTAATATAGGCAGCTGATAAGTCTCCTACTGGCTACGGGTGCGGCTCAAACCGACATTTTGGTCCTCATCGATGGTCATCAGGAAGAGACGGCACAGCTGGCCGCGATCTTCGGGTCAGAAGCTCAATAATACTTTAAAAATCATGAAATAATAATAAATCTATCACCACTACTATTTCTTTCCAAGTAAATTTTTATTGGCCTGATACTTTCTCTGTACTTATGCGAGGATTAACAAAGTTGTGATATGGTATAATTCTTCTCTCACCAATTGCATTTAAATTCCCAGCTTGCCGGTAATTGAGCACCGCCACGAAGGAGACGCCGGTACCAGCACGCCTCTCAACGCGCACTTCAGATTTTCTTTGTTCACCGCCTTCTCGACCTTCCGCAACGCCTCTAAAGTCATCATCTTAGAGGACGACCTCATCGTCTCGCCTGACTTCATAAGGTTAGTTCATAATAACATATATACATGTTATTCAGAATGAAATGTTATCAACCATTGTGCCATCGTGGACAAATCTTGATTCCTTTGCACAGATCTTGATTCCTTTGGTCCCAGATTTTCAACTTTTAACTTTCACTGAGCCGTTTTCGTAACTCTTTTTGCATTTTTTTATGATCCGTGTCAGTGAATGACTGAATTTTCAGTGAAGTCAGTAAAAGAGGGTGCGAATAGAAAGAACAAACCTGTAGTAAAATTGTTTTCATCTTAAATAACGCGAGATATAGTCATCAAGGGTCGCTAGCAAGCGAGGGCAACGTGCACTGCCTCGCCAGCGTAGAACAATACAGCCTTTGTTTCAGGGCCACGCTCACCTCCTCTACCCTGAACACCTCTACAGCCGCTAACATCGCCGCTTTCTGAAAGCCGCTTATTCTCAAGTCTGTAACCGAGTTTTTACAGCACTTTGGAAACTTTATAATTTTTACTCAACTTGATTCAGTTTTTAACTTGTGTTTTTAGCTCTTGCATTTCATGATGGCTGGTTAAAGAGGGAAAAGAGGAGCGCCCAGTCGGCTCTAAATTAACAAGCTTTGAAATACAAGAAGAAGAGGTTCTCAAGCGCCTTATCGCTGTAAACCCAAACAAGTCATGTGGACCAGACGGCTTCCGCCCCAGATTACTCAAAGAGTTAGCAACTGTCCTAGCCGGCCCTCTGACGTCATTTTGCCGAAAAACTTTGAACGAAGGGATCTTGCCGGCTGACTGGAAATAAGCGCAAGTGACACCATAAATTGAAAAAGGTGGCAAAAGCTGTCCGGGCAACTATCGCCCTGTCAGTTTGACAAGTGTCGTTAGCAAGGTAGTGGAATCTGTTGAGAGGGATCGATTGATAGATCATTTGACTGATAATAATCTCCTATCAGACTGTCAACATTAATTTATTGCCGGGAGATCCTGCACCACTAACCTCTTGTCTACTCTAAACGAATGGACCCGCCTGCTGGACGAAAAGGAGCCAGTAGATGCAGTGTACCTTGATTTTGCCAAGGCATTTGACAGTGTCCCACATGAGCGGCTTTTGCGTAAATTGAAGTCTTTGGGAATTGAGAGTAATGTACTCAAATGGATCAGAGATTTTCTAGTAGGGAGGCGACAACGTGTCAGTATTGAAGAGTCCGTATCAGACTGGGCTTCAGTGCGCAGCGGCGTGCCACAAGGAAGCGTTCTTGAGCCTATTCAATTCATTGTGTTTATAAACGATCTGCCAGGAGCTGTGTCTAGCGTTTGCTCGATGTATGCTGACGACACAAAAATTTATAATACAGTGAAGAATACGTCGCAAAAAGTACAGTTGCAAGGTGATCTTGACAGGCTGGTTGACTGGGCTGATAATTGACATCTGCGTTTTAACGCGGACAAATGTATAGTTATCCACTTTGGCAAGACTAATGAACAGCAAGATTACAGTATGAGAAGACACGGTTGCAACGACAGAGTGATGATGTCGTAGTCGACAATGAAAAAAGATTTAGGAAATAATATCGACTATGAGTAGAAATTTTCTAAGCATGTTGAAGGTCAAGTCAATAAAGCCAATAAACGACTTGGACTGATCAGACGCTCAGTCGAGTTCCTAGATGCAGAAGCGATGAAGCAGTTGTTTGTTGCTGTCGTGCGCCTGAACCTAGAGTTTGGAAATGTCGTGAGGTCACCAAAATTTAAAAAAGACAAAAATTAAATAGAGAGTGTTCAAAGACGCGCAACAAGGATAGTTCCGGGCTTGAAAGGCAAGTCCTATGAGGAAAGATTATGAAGCTTCAAAGCCTCAGTTATCGACGTCTGCGTGGGGACCTCATTGAAGCATACAAGTATACTCATGGCTTATACAAGGTCCCAGAAGGATTACTAGAATTTGAAACAAGAACCAACACTAGGGGCCACGGCTATAAACTAAAAAACTGCGTTGTAGCACATCCATGCGACAACATTTTTCTCGCTTCGAGTCACCGACATGTGGAACAGCCTCCCTGATAGCATCGTTGACCCTCCGAGTATAAAAGACCTTCAAAAACAGACTAGAAAAGCTATGCAGCAGCATATGTTCAGTCTTAAAATGCCTAGCAAATTACAGACCAGGCATTAAGTCCAGCAGCTATCTCAATCAATCGTCAGTTATGGAAAGATCGGGTTCCAAAGGCCGGATCCCTTGTGAATCAAGTCACGAAAAGTTCAAGAATCGGAAACAGGCCATGGGCCTATTTCTTCAAGGCCGACACTTCTATTATATTCTATAAAATTTCAAGATGTGTGAGAACAAACAACGCCTATTGCATCTTTATTCGGTTATTTATTTCTGGTAGAATGTTTTGCTTCAAAAATTTTGAACACCAAAGACTGGCGAACTTTTTCGTCATAACGATCGTATGCGCGACCCTTGTTTCTGGACAAATGGCTGCAAGTTCTTTATGGTAAACGTATCATAGCTCTATTCTCTATCATGGTAGATTATTCCTTAGAAATTTCTTAGACAGATTAGAAATCACACCTTATTTTGAGATTTGTAAAGGCTGATACTGCACTCAACGGTTTCGTTTATTTCCCACATATTAGACGCAGCAGTTGGCTACACAGTACACTAAATCTAGCCCTGGAGCCAACGCTCAGCCTAAACATACACAGAGCATCATAGCTACGAAATCGCACATCAAGCTCTATAGAAACACCGGAAGCCACAAGTATATCCGAACTGCGTAAAGGTAAATTGACGCAAAACCTCAGTCGCTGCTCAAGCCAATCACGTTACCCTGACTCTGGCTCCACCTTCTTGCAGCCAATAACCCGCTCCACATCGTTACTTTCTCCTCTTCTCCAGCTTACAGCAGCCAATAAGGCTAGGTTAGATCCGGTTAGATTTGTTTGGTTATTACAGAAAATGTTTAGGTAGTGCAATGATGGGAAAACACATAGTCAGAAGCTTGGACTAGCTGGCCCCTTGATCCCTTCCCTCAAGAACGTAGCCAATAACACTTTTTGAGTGTATCATTATCAGCCGCAAGCCGCTAGACAGATCACATCCATTGAATTAGGCCAATCAGCCCACAGGAAAATGGCCTGACGTAGAATGACCCAGCATCGTATGCCAATACGTGAAAAAATTTTACACCACCCGGATGGAGCGTGCCGGAGCCGTCCGTATCTGTCCCGTGTAGACTCCTGCGTTTGGTATTTTTTTTGTATCCGAGACGAGACGAGACAACAGGCTCTGTCCCGGTTCGCAATAAAAACCGGGACAATTTTTAGCCCTCTGTAGGAATTCCGGGACGATACCGAGACGAGACGAGACATCCCGGTTAAAATAGGTACCTTAAAATTTCCCGGAATTTATAGCCATTTTAACGAGACATAACGAGACTAATCAATTATTGATGTGTTGTAAACTTTGGCTTACCATCATACATTTATACAGAGCTGGGCAGCGCTACTTTGAAATATAGCGGCCGCTACCGCTACATGCTCTAAATGTAGCGGCCGCTACCGCTACATGCTCTAAATGTAGCGGGCGCTACCGCTACTGCTACAATTGCTTAAATGTTATAGCGCCGCTACCGCTACCGAAAATGTAGCGCGCTACTGCCCACCTCTGGTAACAACAAACATGTTGACACTAGTAACAGGCTGAGGTTGACAACATTACACCGAAATCTTTCGTAGTTTTATTCTGTAATTTATATTATGTATGTATCATGCTGGATTTTAAATAATATTTAATACTATTAAGTAAAATCTAAAGGCTTTATCTATAAATGTAGCGGCAGCGCAGTAGCGGCAAAACCTCGTATCGCTACTTAAATATGTAGCGGGCGCTATCGCTACCGCTATAATTGCTTAAATGTAGCGCCGCTACCGCTACATGTAGCGCGCTACTGCCCACCTCTGCATTTATATAATAACTTGAGACGTATCCTTTTACTATTCTGATTGGAGCTCGGCAATTGAAATGATTTTTGCTACGAATACATGTTGTGGTTTAATATGGTACTTAATCTTGACAGACAAATAAAAATGGAAAAGCACGTATTTTTCAAAAATTGTGTTCTATGATGGTTTGGAGGAGGCCATACTAGCTGTAGCTGGTGACATCGGCTGACTGGACAGACTTTGATTTGCCTCCAGCTCAATCACAGAATCAGATTCATCGATCTTGCCTTAAGCAATCTCCTTCAACAAAAAAGTTTGGAAAGAAATATCAACAACATTTTAAAATACAACCAAATTTAAGTTGAAAAAAATATAATAGTTTGATCTTCAAAAAAGAACTCTAAATATCCATGTGTATCCTTTCTAAATAACGTTAAACAAGCACAAGTATTTGATAACAATTCAGGAAACTGCGCAATTGTGAAGATTTCCTGGAGGCGTAGCACAAAATTTTACTAAAGGCAGAGATAATCTAATACTAACTTCAGTATTATTAGGATTATCTTACCAGGACTCCACTCCACTGTCTACTAATTGGCCGACTAATCTAGACCCTGAGTCCCTACTCCCTATGCGCTCCACGGCGCCTGAACTCGTTTCGAACGCGTAATAAACTCGACTCATATTCGTACGGTTCCCATAAGTGCCATCGAAGCCTTAGTTAAGACTTAAGAGTAACATTTTTGACTCAATACTCAGCCATGCATACATCGACAGGTTTGCGGTGTTTGTCGGACCACTAATTAACTGCCATGTCAGTTAGTCAGACAAATTTTGCTAAATCTGCAATTAACTCAATTTAACTGGTAACTGTCTATGGCCCTATTAGCAATAAAGGGCTAACTTGTTATTCTTCAACCCATGTTTTCGAAATGATTCGTATCGCAATCGAATAACTTGTTTTGTCTTAATTAACTAAGACAAATCTCGCCTCGTCTCGTTATGTCTCGTTTCAAATCTGTCTGTCTCGTCCCGGTTCATAATTTACCGGGACACAAGTTTTAAAGTCCAGGACAGAAGTCATGTCTCGGATCATACGTTTATTCCGGGACAAATTTTACCCTCTGTCCCGTTATTTTTTTCCCGGAATTTTCTCGTCTCGTTTCGTCTGTCCCGGTTCATGTCGAGAAAATTATTTCGGGACGCAGGAGTCTAGTCCCGTGTGTCGAATCAGCCTACGGTCGAACGGTCACGCGTCGTACGACGATAAATTTTGGAGCAGAACTATGCTATCTGAAACCTAACCCCAGATGCTGTGAGCTAAAAGTTAAGTAATTTAGCGAAGCTGTGGAAGTCGCTCGTCGAAGGACGATGGATTTTGGAACAGAACTATGCTTTCTGAAACCTAACCCCAATGTTGTGAGCTAAAAGTTACCGTATGGTGGTGCACGGCAGGATTCATGCAGTTTCACTGGCGGGCAGGGCTGGTTGGTCTCAGTCCGTTGTCCGCAAGTTACAGTTCGAGATAAAGTCAGGGTATGAAGTGATGGTTTGATGCAACGTTCAGTGGTGGACAACCATTACTCGCTGGGCTATTCGCTTCAGAATATGGTGGCGCAAAGCTCTTAATATTTAAAGCAAGATGATATCACGGGCTAGTTACCGACGGATGGTTTAATCTCCGGCTGATTTGTGGTCATCCGGAAATATGCTAGACGTTCCTTGCATGGCTGATTGGTGCACATATTTGGTGGTGCACGGCTGCGTTCCCGAAACACAAACCCCTACAAAAACTATGCACTTGATGACATGGCTGCTGGACGCTGACGCCACACTACGTTATTTTATTTTCATTTGCAGCTACTTCCACCAGACGGCGTGGCTGCTGGACGCTGACGCCACACTCTACGTCGTGAACAGCTTCTCCCTCAACAGCTGCCCCACGGTCGCGGCTGACGCCACGCGTGTCAGGCGCTCACAAATGTTCCCCCAGTTCGGCTGGATGGTCACAAGGGAATACGCTCAAGAAATCCTTCATTTTTGGGTCGACAACTCGGTGAGTGTGACAGCACGGAGTTTGGGTCATGCGGCCATAACTGCTTAATAAGGTTTCTTGGGTAAAATAATTTGCCAGTCCCTGGGGCACAAGATTATATATGCGAGATTTCACAATAAAGATGTGGAAAAATCCAAAATTTATTGAAATACGCAGGCTATAAAATAGTGTGCTAACCATGAGCAAGAAAAAAGTTTATGAAAGGTTTGCAGTGGCAGTGAATGTCTGAGAATGTATGATGATTTTTTTAAAACTGCTGCAAACCAGACTTTTTTCCCGAAGGAGTTCGTTCTGGTGCTTGATGCACAAGAACAGTGTTGGGTTCTGTGGAGATGTATTATGCAGAGATCAATTATAATGCAATAGTTTTCAGGCAGTGCAACAACGAACGCGAGACTCCTAACCATAATCCGTCTGGTTGTGCACACCACGATCCATGCATCGATGCAAAAAGATTTTGCCTTTGTCGAACGAAATAAAAATTCTAGATGATTCCTTTTTCAAATTTGTAGCAATATTCATCCTTCTCAGCACTTGATACCTACTATTCAGAATCAGTCATTGAAAGTTGAAATGAGAAAAGGCGTCCAAAACAGAATAAAAAATAAAAATGAAAAATACAACTAAAAAAACACCGCGAAAACTTCACCGACACGTTCAAACCAAGGTGACTTTTTTGGATGATGTTGCTGTTGATCGACTATAACTGACCACTGATCTCTCTACACGTCGTGGGTTAACCCGGCATTTTCGACAGGTCGGGTTTCTGGCGGACATTTTTAGTCGTATCCAACAATAGGAGCTTTTGGATACTTCTCCCACTGGCAACACACGCGAAAAACAAAATTTCAAAGAAATTCCATAACAAAAAATTATCTCACAGGACACATCTTGGGACTGGGATTGGAGGCTACATCATCCGCGTCTTCGTCGGGGACGGCATGCACTGGTCCCGGAAGTGTCCCGAAGTTTCCACTCTGGTTCGTCTGGAGCTCACATCAATGGATGGAGCCAAGCCCTCATATTCTCCAATATGATCTACAACCACGACCCAGATGTCAAGCTTAAAAATTTACACCTGTATGTTAGTCTCATTTTTTCTATTGCTATCCATCATTTAACCACGTGCCACCGGGAAGACATTCGACTTGAATAAGTCCGACAAAATATTTATTTGAGAACTCTTGGCTTGCCATATTTTCGGACACATTTAAAAGAAAAACCTGAATTCTGAATCAATAACTAAAAAGAAGGCTGCTATAGATACTCTTGCCTGCATGCTTCAAATGAAGATTTCGACTCAATTCAGCTACAAAATGATATTACTTGGTTGTATTATAGGCATCGTTCAGGGACGCGCTCTGTTCAAAGACCCGCAATGTTCAGAGACATATATGTATAGCTCAGAGACGCACATAGCCAAAAGATGCTCATATAAGAGACGGACATATGAGAGACGCACATATAAGAGACGCCTATAGCCAAGAGACCAATATAGTTGAAAGGTCCACTTAGTTTAGAAGCCACAGGGAGATTAAAAATTCTTTTTATGATTGAAGGAATTTGACAATAAACTACCACAGATATACTTTGTTCTGTAGGCTTTATTTGTGAGTCTAAAAAATCACCATTTCCTGGTCCAATTGACTATTTTTACTGAAGAATCTTCCAATTTGCCTGCAATATTTGTAATAAGCTTGCAGAACTATAATTTAACGCCCTATTTAATTGAATTGTCATATATGCCTATATTTATGAATTTTTTCTTCTAAGCCGAAATTCCTTTCTAATTTGTGATCAAAATATTCACACTTATTTCAGACTCCAAGCTAACGTCTACGCTGATTATTTTTCGAGTGAACTCAGAAGGGCGAAAGTCCTTTCAATGGCTAATGGCTTCAACCCCTGCCTCGTGGAAACTATTCCGGAGGAACTGGTGACTAGAGTTAAAAAAGTTCACTGTGAATGCCTTAACAGCTTCCAATCATTCATTGACTTACTTCACTAGAGATTATTAAATGGACCGATTCCAGTCTCTTTTGTTCCAGCAGTTTATCCCAGTAAACAGTAGCTACTTTCTATAGAGACTCAAATATAAAAATTTTGAATTATCAAGTGGCATGCTCAGGCATGGTCGGGATTCAAATCCTTTAAATTGAATAAACATATAAATCCCGAAAAGTCTCTGCTTATTAATCTATTGATTTTGGTAAATCATTTGCGCTTGATTTTCATCAAGTGCAAGCTTTCAAATGAAAGATTATAATGCTATTAATAAACATACTGTTGAAATATATACCCATCTATGGCTCCTGCATTTGTACCTGTGAGAGATTATACATTATGGCTTATACGGAACTTTCTTAGTTTCTTTGAACTATCTCTATTGCTTAATAATTCTGTTAATAATTTTCTTCTTAATCTTGGGTCAAACAAAGAAAAATCGTTTAATAAGGTGAGTTTCCAGTTTGCCACTTTGCTGTAACCTACCCACCAGACGGTTGAAATAACGTTGATTAAACGAGTTTTACCGAATTCAATTCGTAATCAAAGATTTTTCTACATCATTTGCTTGGAGGCAAATGTTTTGTTAAAATCGAGAATTGAAAAGCAAAATAAAGAATGTGACAGAAAATTCATAAAAATCATAAATTCCTGGTAAATTAAATTACTTGTACAACTCGATATCATAATCAATAATTCCTGGTAAATTAGCAATTTAATTACTTAATGAATCTTAGTGTATATTAAACTCGATATAATTTTCATTAATTCCTGGTAAATTAGCAACTGAAGTAATTAATGAATCTTAGTGAATGATAAACTCGACAGTGAATATTAAATTTCCCCAGCGTCCCGGTCCCGTCATAATTCATCTGGAGGCCAACTCGTACAACGACCTCAATTCGTCCCTCGTTCTCCTGGCTAAGGTTTGTGATACAGACAATATTGTCGATAATACAATAATATTCATGATTGGTAATATGAAAAATGTAGACAATTGCGACTGATAATACTAACTTGTCAAAAATAGTTCGACATGGTAACTTATATAATATAAAATTATGTTCAATGATAATTAATCGATTTACGAATCATGTTCAATTATTATTTATTCAGATTCTATGTATGAAATACGAATTTAATGATAATTATTTCTGATTAAAAAAGATTAACAACTCATAAAGTGCGCGGTTTCAAAATTACTTTTGAAGGGAAAAATTCTACGGGCAACGATAGAACTGAAACGAGTATTCCGGGCTAAATTCTTTTAGTAAGTAAAATAATAGCTTTTCCGTCATATAATTGTACAAAAATTTTTATATAATTATAACTTGGGTAAAATTTACAGAAAAAAATTTTCCCCAGTGCCTACACACTTACCCGGATCACGCTTTTGACAACTACGAAGGTGTGGTGCAGTACACCATCACGGACATCACTCCACACACCACACTTTACGCCGTGGCCTGTCCCATCTCACCATACTGGTATGAGTAGAATGCTGGTATTTGTAATATACTGGGAAGTGTAATACACTACTGTTTGTAATATACTGTTGTGTTTAAAATATTGTTGTGTAGCCATTCAAACTGGTGGTAACATTTTTGTGGGCAAAAATTTTCGGAACCATTGTTACGGAGCCCTTATTGACTGGGCGTAATTCAAAACCATACGCTTATTTTGAGTTGAGTTCTGACCGTGATTGAGGACGCACGTACGTGTTTGCGGGTCCCAACTTTCTCCATTTTTACTATGCCGGTTTGATTTTTCTCTCGAATTTGTACCGAAACGATTTCAGTGAAAGGTTCAATTTTAGTGCAGTTCAGTAAAAATTGTGCGAATAGTGGGAAAAACGGCTAGTACAAGTGTTTTATTCCCGACAAATGCCAGCGCATGAATCGAGGGAAAGTTTGGTAGCTTGTTGGGGACCCTCGGCGACTGACTGTAAACCGGAGAACAACGGTGCCTTAATAAGTACGCTCAGGCCTCGCCTTCCTATACCCTCCCCACCCTCTTGGCCCCTACACCTCCTCCTCTCCACCCGCCTCCAGCGTCGATCCCTTGATTCTCCCAGTCTTTCCCTCGCCAGCTGCAGCTCAGCTGTTTCTCCAGCCGAAATTTTCGAGGGAACTTCACTATACTCAACTCAACTCAGTTTTGTATGTTTCTCCGTCCTTTTCTGTATTTTTATCCGTCCTTTTCTCCGTTCAAGAGATCTAGTTCGTGCATTTAATAATGACTGGACAGAAAATAAAAAAGATAGTCGAAAAGCCCTCTACGGCCTCTAGAGAAAGCCCTCTACGGCCTCTAGAATAATAATAAAACCAAATCAGCCCAGCTACAGATGAAAGTTTGCAAGTACTGCAAAGAGATCTCTCTGAGCGAAGTTCAGACGGTCACCTGTGAACAATGCGAAGATCTCATTTGTATCAGCTGTTCGAAGTTGAGCTCTAAGGAGTACACATTTCTCCAGAAATCTAAATTCCTTCATTGGTTTTGCCGTGATTGCGAAAAACAGCTCTTGGTGCTCGAAAATGAGAGGAATCGGTGAAAGAGCACGGCAATGAGTCGAAATTGTTGAATGATGTAGTAAACTCCTTGAGTGAGATAGTGCGCTCGCCGAGTGACAAACTGAGCTCGCTATGCAATGAGCTGACTGAAGTGAAAGCGTAGCTGAAAAATACGGAAGAAATAGAAGTAAAGAACAAAACAACTGATTTATCTGAAGTCGCTAGTGAAAGTTCACGTAAATTACTTGATAGAGAACGTAGGAAGGCCAACCTGGTCTGGTTTGGGATTCCAGAAAGTAACGCATCTGATGCTAAGGACCGAGTGATGTATGACTCGACATTTGTTGTAGACTGTTGCAGCAAGGTACTCAACACATCGATTGATGTTATATCTTGCAAGAGGTTACGCTCGAAGGATGCTGCTGCCAACACTTTCAGACCTCAGCTGGTGACTGTAAAGGATTCTGCTCAGGTCTGGAGGGTGCTGAAAACAGCGAGAAAGCTTGGAAAATCCGCTGATTACAAGTCAGTTTTTGTAAAGAAAGATTCTACCCCCTTAGAAAGGGCGGTTTTTCGCAAGAAGTTGCAGGAGAGAATCAGGCGGAAAGGCACGGAAAATCAGGTCAATCACTTCCAAGCTGCCAAGACAATACCGGCTGCTCACGGACAGTCAGAGGAGATGGAGGACAAGTAATTAGTAGGAATGGTGTCCGTAGATCAAGGCCTGTAAATAATGTAGGAAGTAACCGCATACATCAAAGTGAACGTTCACAAAAAGTTTTAAAATGTTTTTGCAAGTTTTTGCACGAACCCGGATTCCGTTTTGAACAAAAAAAGTGAACTGTTAACTGTGATCGCAAACGAGTGTATAGACATTATTTGTATTACAGGAACACTGTACCTGAACACTCCCTGTAAATTGTATCTGTTGAATTTCAGCTGCCAGGTTTTGATTGTTTTCATAACTTAAATGAAGAGCAGTGCAGTAGAGGTGTAGCTCTGTGGGTTAGAACCTCTTATGGGGCCCAGCAAGTTAAGTTATGTGCAGAGCATCAATCAGCTAGAGAATCAGTGTGGTGCGAACTTACTCTAAAAGGCAAAGATAGCCTCCTCATAGGGGTCATTTACAGATCCCCTAACAGCTCCTCAGATAACAATAAAGTACTAAACAGCCTTTTACCGAGCATGTCATTCAGCAGGTCGCATACGTTGACCGTTGGTGACTTTAGCCATCCAGAAATAGACTGGGCAGATGAATCTTCTCCAAGAGATGGGAATCACCAAGCATCCTTGTTCTTGGAGTCTGTGCGAGACTCATTTTTAATTCAGAACATCACCAAGCCAACCCATTTTAGCGGTAAACAGACCCCAAATATTCTAGATCTTGTGTTTACTAGTGAAGAATCAATGATAGATGAGCTTCGCCACGAGGCTCCGTTGGGCAAAAGCCAACACCAATCATTGCTTTTCATTGCTTTTCAATATTAAGTGTTGTGCAGAAAAGACGCTTCGGAAGCGTGAACGTTTGAACTTTGCGAAAGGCGACTATGATAAACTCCGTGAAACGGTGAATGCGGCGAATATTTCCGACTGTATTAAGGTCATGAAAGTGGCTGATTCATAGTCGTTTTTCAAAGACACGGTTATGTCTGCAGTTGATGCTTGTGTACCCAAGATTACGTTTGGAGGAGTCAAAAAGTCCCAGTGGATGAACAGTGCAGTTAAGACTCAGCTAAAGACCAAGAAAGAAGCATACAAGCGTTATTTAAGAACTCACAGCGAGTCTGATTATAACCTGTATGCCAGAGCTCGAAATCAAGGTAAAAAAGTTTGTCGCACTGCAGTGAAAAACTTCGAAAAAATATTGCTAAAAATTCAAAAAAGAATCCGAAAGCCTTCTTTTTGTACGATAGTTTGAAGTGTAAGTCAATGGAGGACGGTATATCTGATTTGAAAGTAGACCAACGAAAGATTTCCTCTGATGAAGGCAAGGCTAACGTTCTTAATCAGTTCTTCAGCAGTGTGTTCACAGATGAGGACTTGAACAGTATTCCAGATATTGAGGAGCGCCAAGCCGGCTCAAAGCTACGTAACATGTTTTGAAATACACGAAGAAGAGGTTCTCAAACGCCTTATTGCTGTAAATCCAAACAAGTCATGTGGACCAGACGGCTTCCACCCCAGATTGCTCGAAGAATTAAAACCCTTCTGGCCGGCCCATTGACAGTATTCATTCAAAAAAACCTTGAACGAAGGAACTTTGCCGTCCGACTGGAAAGAAGCTCAAGTAACACCATTGTGCAAAAAAAATTTAACTCCGTACTCACTGCAGTGACTGACAGCGCATTTTCTCGTCGACGAAAACTTGAGGTCACTGACAGACGGACGGACAGACAGACAGACGGACGGACGGACATGCGAGCACAATATTGCATTTTTTCCATAAATGAGAAAATGCGCTAAAAAGGTGACATAAGCAGCCCTGGCAACTATCGCCTTGACAGTCTGACAGTGTTGTTTGTAAGCTAATGGAATCTGTTGTGAGGGATAGGAATATCGATCACTTGACTGCTCACCATCTCATATCAGATTGTCAACAGGGTTTTATTGCCGGTAGATCCTGCACCACTAACTTATTATCTACGTTGAACGATTGGACTCGCCTGCTGGACGAAAGGGAGCCAGTGGATGAATTGTACCTCGATTTTGCCAAAGCATTTGACAGTGCTCCGCATGAGCGGCTGTTGCGTAAAGTGAAGTCTTTGGGAATTGAGGGAAACGTACTCCAATGGATCATAGATTTTCTAGTAGGTTGACGACAGCGTGTCAGTATTAGCGGAACCGTGTCAGACTGGGCATCAGTGCGCAGTGGCGTGCCACAAGGAAGCGTTATTGGGCCTATTTTGTTCGTTGCTTTTATAAACGATTTGCCAGAAGCAGTATCCAGCGTGTGCTCCATGAATGCCTACGACACAAAAGTTTATTACACAGTGAAGGATGCATCAAATAAAGCGCAATTACAAGATGATCTTGACAGTTTAGTTAACTGGGCTGATACGTGGCAGCTACGGTTTAATGCTGACAAGTGTAAAGTACTTCACCTCGGGAAGAACAATGAACAGCAAGATAACAGTATGAGAAGACATGGTTGCAACGAGAGAGTAATGATTGAAAAGTCTAGTGAGGAAAATGATCTCGGAGTTTATGTCGATAAGGAGCTGAAATTTTCTAAGCATGTTGAAACGCAAGCTAACACATCCAACAAGCTTCTTTTCTTCTAACACATCCTTCAAACTAATCAGACGCTCATACGAATTCCTAGATGCAGAAGCGATGAAGCAGTTGTTTGTTGCTGTCGTGTGCCCGAATCTAGAGTTTGGAAACGTTGTGTGGTCACCGAGATTTGAAAAGGAAGTAAATTTAATAGCGAATGTTCGAAGACGTGCAACAAGGATAATTCCAGGCTTGAAGGGCAAGTCCTACTCCTATGAAGAAAGATTGAAGATTATGAAGCTTCCAAGCCTCAGTTATCGACGTCTGCGGGGGGACCTCACTGAATTATACAAGTATGTTCATGGTTTATACAAAATTCCCGAAGGATTACTAGAATTCTAGTAGCTACTTCAAGCTATCGTCAGTCATGAAAAGATCCGGTCAAATGACACGATTTTAGATCTTCTGTGAACAAGGCACGAAAAGGAAAAGAATCGGTGACAGGCCACATCAAGCCTACACTTCAGCGCCGAGATCACTATTTGTATGTTATGTTATACATAACCTATTCCGCAATAACCCATCAGGTTCGACACGTTTCTCTCAGTTCATCACACGAAGGAAACAAATACGACCAAATATTAAGATTTCATTCGAAACAAAAGATGACAACAAGTGTGCAAGAATCGAAGGCTAGTCTAGGCTTCGAAGGTCTCCCTGCATGAGAGATGAACATTACGGCTCGGTTTAAAAAATGGGCAAGCCATAAACACATAATAAAGCTTAACAAGAATTTTTAACAGCTAAATTTGGACAGTTATAATTTCACGCACTTAACTGCAAGGCCATGAAATAAGACAACAGCACTGGTCCTACTTTAAAACATCGGTGATAAGAACACATTACACACATTTTCCTTGAGGTGGCGCAAACAGAATAAGGCTATGAGTGACTCTTAACCCGGACTTGAAGGTCAGCCCGGCAACATTGCAAACACGTCTGGTTTATTTATTAAAAAGACATTCAGAACAGTCCAGGTTTCACTCCTCTACACAATGAACAATTTTTACTTAGGTATTCGCTATATATATATATATATATAAAGTCATGATTCCACTTTACCGGACTTTAATTACTTTTTTTTTGCTACCGGGAATATATATATAAATAAAAAAAAATAAATATATATATATGTATATATGTTTCATTGAAGACCAAATAATTTGTTTTATTCGCAATTTTCTTATTAGTTTCTTCGATATATCGAACAATATTTTTAGTTTGAACTGGTAAATCGAAAATCAGGTTACCGATGGACATTTTTATTTCGTTAACGACGTTTCGAATGTTTCAATCATTCATTATCAAGTTAGAAGGCGCATTGAGTGACGAGATTTGGGTCGACATAAGTACAAAATCATGTAAATAGAAAACAGAATTGGTTACAGAATTGGTTACAAAAACAGAATTGGTTAGAAATAATGCCTAGTCACTAAAATATTAAGATGAACAAAAATCAAAACACCAAAAATTACTCCGAAAACAGTCTCAAGGTTCTGATAAATCCAGTAGCTTGTAGGTTGATGGCTGGGGTCCTATCCTTAATGATGAGGGCCTCAGCTATCGCGAGTCGGTTGGCGTCGGGGCATCGCATGACGACGCTGGTGCACTCCTCCAGCACCGTACGAGTGATGGTCTCGTTGTGGGCTTCTATCAGGTAGTTCCCTGGTCCACCAGACTGAATGTGGCACGTGAGACGTCGGCTTAATGTCGTGGTTGTGAGTCCGATGTAGTCCATGTTGGGGAGAAGTCTACAACCTTCTCTAGACTACATTGGTCTCTTGGAAAACTCCCGTTTTTTTGCAGGGGTTATTGTTCATTACAAGATTGTGTATTTTCTTGTTTTTATAATAGATCAGTAGTTTAATTTTATTGTTATTTAAGCTCACGATGTTGTTGTGAACGATGGATTGGAGGATCCGTTCATCTGCTCTATAACCGCTTGTCATTTGATTCTCGTAATAGATGGTTGCTACGTTAGCGTTAGTCTCTGGTTCGTTGTTGAGTCCGCTCTGGTTTGATCGAAGCTTCGAGATCTCTGCGTCAATTGTTCTATTTGCAAATCCATTATTGACTAAGATTCTTTTGCAATTTCTCAGTTCCGTATTCAAGTCATTTTCAGATGAGCAGGTTTTGAGAGCTCGTTGAATGAGGGCACGTATTGCGCTTCTTTTGTAGCGCTCAGGGCATTCGCTGGCGGCGTTCACGACTCTCTCGACAACTGTAGGTTTCCGGTATACTTTGGTTACGAATGAATTATTTTTGGCTTGGACGAATATATCTAAAAAGGGCAGAGTACGATTTCGGCCGAGCTCAAAGGTAAACTTCAAGACAGAATTCATTTCAAAGGCCAGTCGCAGATTCCTCAACTGTTCCTCATCTCGAACGACAACGAAGATATCATCGACATACCGGCAATACAATTCAGGCTTGATTTGTTCATCTGAAAGCACTCGATTTTCGATTCCGCACATATAGTACTCAGCAAAAGTAGGACCAAGAGGACAGCCCATGGCAACGCCGTTGGTTTGTCGGTAAATTTTGTTGTCGGGAGTCCGGAAAGGCGATTCGGAAGTGCAGAGTCGGAGATCGAGGAGAATTTTCTTAGGTATTGGTGGAGCCGGCAAAGTTGGATGAGAATATACGTGCTTGGCAATGATTTCTAACGTTTCTTCAGTAGGGACGTTGGTGAAGAGGCTGGTGACATCAAGTGACGCGAGAAGGCCAGTTGGGCGTGCAGCTCGGAGGATTTCCAAAAAGTCGTCTCTAGATTTCAAGGAGAATTGCTTTGGGATATACGGTTTTATTATAGTATCCAGTTCTTTTGCTGTTTTGTAGATTGGAGACGTGACTTGAGAGATGATGGGTCTGAGCGGATTGCCTTGCTTGTGGGTTTTAACGTTTCCGTAGAGGTAACCGGGAGAGTAACTTCCGACGATAGGCGTGAGTTTTTTAGATCCTACAACGGAGTTGGCAGTGCTGAATGCTGATCAGTTTGTTAGCTTTCCGTTGCAGCTGTTCCGTTGGGTCACGTGCGATGCGACAGAATTTGGAGTCATCGGAAAGAATGTCACTGATTTTTGATGGATATTCAGTTTTGTACAAAATAACAAACAAATTACTCATGTCAGCTTTACGGATCACAATTTGATCGTTATCTTTGAGATCTTTTGCAGCCTGGCGTAGAGCTGGTGTGGGAATTGAAGATTTATATGTTCCTCGTTGTTTCGTTGCTTCCGCTCTTAGTTGATCTTTCAAGTTGGGATTGATTTCAATTTTGTTTTCATTTTTTAATTTCAATAAAGATTCGTACAACAATTCCAATTCCATTTTCTTCTTTATATTGTTAAATTTTGACATCACGTGACAATTCATTCCGAGATTCAGAAGTTCGGTTTGGTTTTCGTCCAGAGTGTGAGAGGAGAGGTTAATGTACCCATCAGTATATTGCGGTAAGCAAATGTCGCCTCTGTAGAGGCGATTTAGTTTCCTTAGAGTCCGGAGTTTGACGCTGTTGTTGTGGGAGTCACGAAGTCTGGTCAATTCATCGAGGATCTTGCGATGGCGTTGCTCGTTGGTGATATCTTGAGACAGCTTTCGAAAACCTTCGGCGAGTTTAAACATTCGAAACGTCGTTAACGAAATAAAAATGTCCATCGGTAACCTGATTTTCGATTTACCAGTTCAAACTAAAAATATTGTTCGATATTCCGAAAAAAAACTAATAAGAAAATTGCGAATAAAACAAATTCTCTGGTCTTCAATGACACCAGTTTGAAAGAAGAAATTCTGCCAACATATACTAATATGTTTATATATATGTATATATATATATTATATATATATGTATATATATATATCTAATATATATATTATATATTGTGTTATTAGCGTGAAATTTAATTTTCTTTGCACAAAATTTCACGCTACATTGCTAAAATTTAGTGCAATTTTCTACCCTGGTCAGTGGGATCATTAAAAACGCGACGATGACGCCACATCGTCCAGGCGCCATGGAGCAAGTGTCACGGTATGACGGCGCCTGGAGACTTGCTAGGTGGTACAGCAACACCAGGGAGGTACGCTACTCCAACCACAGTGCACCGTATTACGGCCTGGCGTAGACGTAGCCTCAAAGTGGTGCGCCAATCTGTACGTGGTACAGCAACACCAAGGAGGTGCGCTACTCCAACCATAGAGCGCAGTATTACGGCCTAGTGCCAAAGGATACTGGTTGAATAGAACCACAGGTGAACGCATTACGACCTGAAATAAATTTCAAGAAAGATTTAATATTGTTTTAGTTAGAAATGTGAATTTTTTATCGGAAGAGTTCCTGACGGTAGTAAACCCATTCGATCTGAACACTGTTTAGGCAAAGCTTTCTGTTTATTCTATTCACTTACATGAATTTAGATGGCTATTCATTCACTGCCTAAATTTTATGCTGGAATGTTAACTGCTCGACGTGAATGCGCCCAGCTGAATGAGGACGTGGTTGTAAACGGCCTGTTCTACCACTCCTCCCTCTATGCTCCGCCAGTCTAGAATGACGATTTCGTAACGTCGTACCAGCGTAGGCAGGTATGCACCGCGCCCAATTGCATTTACAAACTAGACACGATCGCACATGGATAAGGAGAATAGCTCTCCCAGCAGGCATCTGACGTTGAAACAACGTTGATTATTGGTTGATTTCAGGTTGAAATGTTGAAAAAACAAAATTAAATGTCATATCAACGTCGAAATCTGACCAACACTAGAATTAAGGGACATAAAACAACCTTATTCCAACGTTGAAATAACGTCGATATTGGCACGTTGAATTTATACTAATTTTTAAACGTTGAATCAATGTTGATATCAGGTTGAGATGCTGAACAACCCAAATTATACGTCCAATCAACGTCGAAATCTGATCAAAACTAGAACGGATGTAAAATAATCTAATTTCAACGTGGAAATAACGTCGATATTAGTACGTTGAATGTTTACTAATTTTTAAACGTTAATTCAATGTGGATTTCAGGTTGAAGTGCTGAACAACCAAAATTAAACGTCATATCGACGTCGAAATCTGACTAACACTAGAAGGGACGTAAAACAACCTTATTTCAACGTTGAAATAACGTCGATATTGGTATGTTGAATTTTTACTAATTTTTAAACGTTAAATCAATGTTTATTTCAGGTTGAAATGCTGAACAACCAAAATTAAACGTCTGATCAACGTCGAAATCTGACCAAACTAGAACGGACGTAAAGCAACCTTATTTCAACATTGAAACAACGTCGATATTGATACGTTGAATTCTTACTAATTTTTAAACGTTGAATCAATGTTGATTTCAGGTTGAAATGCTGAACAACCAAAATTAAAC